>NW_007252156.1:133449-135477 GCF_000164805.1 Carlito syrichta
CCAGGATGTTAAGCCTTTGTCAGACCTGGTGTTGGCGAATATTTTTTCCCAGTCTGTAGGCTGTCTCCCTGCTCTCTTGATAGTTTCTTTGGCCTTGCAGAAGCTTGTCAGTTTAATAAGGTCCCACTTGTCTATCTTCTCTCTTATGACTTGTGGGTTTCGGGTTTTGCTCAGGAATTGGATGCCAGTTCCGATTTCCATGAGGGTATTTCCTTCATTTTCTAAGGTTCTTATGGTTTGAGGTTTTACATTTAGGTCTCTGATACATTTGGAGTTAACCTTTGTGCATGGGGATAGATAGGGGTCCTGTTTCAATCTTCTGTATGTGGTCAGCCACTTTTCCCAGCACCATTTACTGAATAGGTTCTCCTCTCCCCAGTGGTAGGTGGTGGAGGCTTTGTCGAAGATGAGTTGGTTGAGAAATTGAGGTTTTGCTTCTGGAATCTCAATTCTATTCCATTGGTCTATATGCCTGTTCCTATACCAGTACCAAGCTGTTTGGATGATTGTAGCTTTATAGTAAAGTTTGAAGTCTGGTAATGTGATACCGCCTGCTTTGTTTTTTTTTTTGCTGAGGATTGTTCTGGCTATTCTTGGTTGTTTGTGTTTCCATATGAATTCCTGTGTTGTTTTTTCTAGGTCTGAGAAGAATGTTGCTGGTAATTTGATGGATATTTCATTGAATCTGTAGATTGCCTTAGGTAAGATGGACATCTTCACAATGTTGATTCTTCCAATCCATGAGCATGGGATATTTTTCCACTTGTTTGTGTCATCTTTGATTTCTTTGAGCAGTGTTTTGTAATTTTCATTGTAAAGGTCTTTCACATCTCTGGTTAGGAAGATGCCAAGGTAATTCATTTTTTTTTTGTAGCTATTGTGAATGGAATTGTGTTTTTTATTTGGGTTTCTGTTTGTTTATTATTGGTGTAGAGAAATGCGATTGTCTTTTGTACATTTATTTTGTATCCTGAGACTTTGCCAAAGGCCTTTATCAATGTAAGGAGGCCTTTGACAGATTCTCTTGGGTTTTCAAGGTACACAATCATATCATCTGCAAAGAGAGATAACTTGACTTCCTCTTTTCCTATTTGGATACTTCTGATTGCCTCCTCTTCTCTGATTGCTCTAGCCAGGAATTCCAATACTATGTTGAACAGGAGGGGTGAGAGTGGGCATCCTTGTCTAGTTCCAGTTTTCAGGGGAATTGATTCCAATTTTTGTCCATTTAGGAGTATGCTGGCTGTGAGTTTCTCATAGATGGCTTTTACTATTTTGAGGTATGTTCCCCGTATGCCTAGGTGTTCAAGCGTTTTTATCAAGAAGGGGTGCTGGATTTTATCAAAAGCTTTTTCTGCATCTAATGATATGATCATGTGGTTTTTGTTTTGACATCTTTTGATGTATTTAATTACATTTGTAGTTTTACGAATGTTGAACCAGGCTTGCATCCCAGGAATGAAGCCTACTTGGTCATGGTGGATGATTTTTGAGATGTATTGCTGAATCCGATATGTTAGGATCTTGTTGAGAATTTTAGCGTCTACGTTCATCAAAGATATTGGCCTGTAGTTCTCTTTCTTTGTTGGATCTTTACCTGGCTTGGGTATCAATGTGATGTTGGCTTCATAAAATGATTTGGGGAGAGTTCCATCTTTTTCAATAGCCTGGAATACCTTCAGTAGGATTGGTATCAGCTCCTCCTTAAATGTCTTGTAGAATTCTGCTGGAAAGCCATCTGTACCAGGGCTTTTTTTTGTAGGAAGTTTTCTTATTACGTAGTCAATTTCCTTGATTGTTATTGGTCTATTTAGGGTCTCAATTTCTTCTTGTTCCAACCTAGGTAGGTTGTGTGATGTCAGAAAGTCCTCCATTTCCTTAAGGTTTTCAAGTTTGTTTCCATACAAGTGTATGTAGTAGTCTCTAATGATCTTTTGTATTTCTTCAGGGTCAGATGTGACTTCATCTTTTGTGTTTCTGATTGTGCTTATTTGGTTTTTTTCTCGTTTTTCCTTGGTCAGTCTAGCT
>NW_007252156.1:135906-178197 GCF_000164805.1 Carlito syrichta
CATTGTGGGTTTTGGGGGGACTTTGTTGGTGTCAATGTTTATTTTTATTCCACTGTGGTCTGAGAAGGTGCATGGTAAATTTTGGTCCTTTTAAATTGCTTATGCTTGATTTGTGGCTAATTATGTGGTTGATCTTAGAATACGTTCCATGTGGTGATGAGTAGAATGTGTATTCTGTGGTCTTTGGATGGAGTGTTCTGTAGGTATCAATTAAGTCCATTTGGTCCAAAGTCACATTGAGGTTCCGGATCTCATTGCTGATTTTTTTTCCTGTTGATCTGTCTAGGGTTGTGAGTGGGGTATTAAAGTCCCCAGTTATGATGGTGTTAGAGTCAATATCTTTCTTTAGTTTTCCTAGAAGTTACTTTATGAAAGTTGGCACACTTATGTTGGGTGCATATATATTTAGGATAGATATTTCTTGTTGATGGATTGAGCCTTTTATCATTATGTAGTGTCCTTCTGTATCTTTTTTGATTTTTAATAGTTTGAAGGGTATTTTGTCTGAAATTAAGATCGCTGCTTCTCCTTTCTTTTGTATTCTGTTCGCCTGAAAGTTTGTTTCCCATCCTCTTACTTTGAGTCTGTGGGTGTCCTTTCTAGTGAGATGAGTCTCTTGAAGGCAATAGGTTGTTGCCTGATGATATTTTATCCATTTTGCCATTCTATGTCTTTTCAGTGGTGCATTTAGTCTGTTCACATTTAGGCTAATAATCGAAATGAAAGAGTTGATCCCTGTCATAAGGTTCTTACAGAGTTGTTCCTGTTTGTTTGTTGTCTTTCTTTGGGTTTTGGAGTTGGTTCATGTGTGTTTTTAATCTTTTGCCTGTACTCTTGTGAAGAATGTTGTTGTTCTTTTTTCTTTTTCTTCTGTGTTCAGTACTTTCTTAAGTGTTTCTTGTAGAGGTGGTCTGGTGGCAGTGTAGGTTCTTAGGGATTGGATGTCTGGAAAAGATTTCAATTCTCCCTCACTAATGAAGCTTAGTTTGACTGAGCAGGGTATTCTTGGTTGAAATTGTTTCTCTTTTAGAACTTTGAAGATAGGGCTCCAGGCTCTCCTAGCCTGAAGGGTTTCTGTGGATAAATCTGCTGCTATTCTAATTGGTTTTCCCTGGTAGGTAGTCTGGCCTTTTTCTCTTGTTGCCTTTAGGTTTTTTTCTTTTATAGCTACTTTGTTTAGGCAAATTATTATGTGTCTGGGAGTTGGTCTTCTCATTTGTTGTCTTGCAGGGGTTCTCTGAATCTCTTGTATTTGAATTTTTTCATCCTTGATGAGATGAGGGAAGTTTTCTTGAATGATTTCATGAAATGTTTGTTCCAGTGTGGCTTCTGTTTCTCTCTCTGCCTCAGGAAGCCCAATTACTCTTAGGTTTGGTCTCTTGAAGTGATCATTCATCTTTCACAGGTTTTGTTCTGTCTTTTTGAGCTTCTTTTCTATGCTTTTGATAGTTTGGATTAGTTCTGTGTTTTGGTCTTCGAGCTCTGAGATTCTTTCTTCTGCTTGGCTGATTCTGCTTTCCATGCTTATTAGTCTGTTGTTCATTTCCATCACAGTGTTCTTTACTGCTGTCATTTCTGACATCAGCTCCTTCCTATTTTCCTCTTGTCTCTTCTCAATTTTTTTAATTCTCTCCATTAATGTCTTGATGTCTGGATTTGTTGCATGTAACCAGTCATTCTGGGGGCTCTTCATTGTTTGTGTTCCAGAATCTATTTTCTCAGTGTCTGATCTCCCAGGGGTCTGTGTGAGGCCTATATTCTTCTTTTGGCTTTTCTTTATTTGTGTGGCTTTTCCCCCTCCCTACTTTTTCCTTCCCTCCACGTCACCGTCTTCTTTAATTCTGTTATTCAGGGGCAAAGGGATTGGTTTTACTTCTGTTTGTTCAATCTCCTATTCTTTATGTATGCCCTCTTCCTTTGTTCAATTCTGGAGTTGCACTGTAGGTTGGGGGTGGTCCTTTTTGCAGTTTTGAGATTTACTTAAGGGGGGAGCTGTGATTCAAAATCTATTTGCAGATCCTGGTATTCGCTGACAGGTGTGTGGATAATCTGGAACCCACTTCTCACTGCCTTGGAGTCTGTCTGTGCAGTGGGGCTGTAGGTTTGCTCCCTGAAATAAAATGTGGTTAGCAGAGGGGAGAGAATGGAGCAGACAGTGGGTTGAAGAGGAGGGTGGAGAGATAGAGGAGTAAGGGGGGAAACAAACAAGTGTGCCAACAAGTAGAGAGAGGCCTATACTGAAACAGATAAAAACAATAGACTACAGCTACAGACGAACCAACTCTCATACAAAAAAAATAAAAAATAAAACATATAGTGATGCTTACATACCAGCTATCCAACCACCTTATTAGTGTGCTGTTCCTCTATACAAAGATATGGTTTACAGAGAGAAGAAAAGAGAAGAAAAGGAAGAGAAAAAAGAAAAAAAAAGGAACAATACAGTAGGAATAGAATTAAGTCATTAAACTAACAGAAGCAATGAAGCACACTCTGAGACATTTCGTTTAAGTCCAATGTCCTTTCAGGTCTGATTTCTAGTTTTATTTTCAAGCTGGTAAATTAGTTGCAGTTAGGGTCAGTTGCCCCTGGTCTGCTGTGAAGGACAGTTCAGATCACCCTCCGTTCACCACTCTGGCCTATGTCTTTTTCAAGCTTGTTTCTCCCGTTTCGGTGTTGTTACCTTGAATCGCCAGCAGGTGGTGCTATCTCAGCTGCTCGCCCCAGAGGGGCGGGGCGGACAGGAACTGCAAAGGCTGAAGATGGCTGCCTGCCTCAGGGCCGACAGCCGGAGACCCATGGCAGGCAGGACGTCCCAGTCGCGAGAGACGTGGCAGCGATCCCAGCAGATCTTCCCTGGAGGGGCCTGAAGGACTGAAGTGGATCGCCTCCGGCCCAGGTGGTGCGATGTGCTACGGCGGCGGCGGCGGCAGGGGCGGGCCCGCAGTGGTGGCAGGGGTGGGGGTGCGGCGGTGGCGGCGGCGGCGGCAGCGCCGTTTGCGCTACAGTGACTGTCCAGTGGCAACGGCCGAGCTCCGTATGAAGAGCAGGCTGCGATGTTGGGGTCCGTAGCCCCCCGGGCGAGAGTCAGAGGCCCACTGCAGCTCTCCTTTGCAGAGGGTTTCACAGACCCGGTTGCCCCGTCGCCATCTTGCTGCTTCTCCCCACCCTCTCTTTATATAAAGGTTCTTAGTCTTCTCATCCAGAAAGTGAGATTTTGAATGGTGTGGTCTTTCTGATTCTTTTAATTCTCATTCTAAAATTTTATGGTTTTAATTTCTCATTGCTCCTTTTTATCTTCTAAGTGAAGTTTTCTAGATAAATTGATCACTTGCAGTTTTATTCTGCAGTTTTATTTTCTATGACTGTTGCATATTTAGGAATCTTTCTTTTTCTCTCCGTATCAATATATAATATGTGGTTAGACCACATGTTATTTTGAATACATTTATGACCATTGAGAATGTTAGGTTATCTAAGATACATAGTGGGTCATCTTCTCCATCACCTTTATTTTATTGGGCCGGAACCAAAGATATTTCAAAATTGAATCAAACCATTAATTATTGTTTATAGTTCTTCAAATAATGTTTAAAATGACACAGCAGAGCTTTGTGAGAGAGAAGTCCAGAAACACTCTCTGTGACTGAAATTTATGGATAAGAATGGAATTCATTTTTACAATTAAGGCAAAAATAATTTTATAATCTATAGACAAAGAAAGGCAAGTTTTGCCAATTGTAAACTCTAGACCCATTATCTATACTTATTAATACCTCCTACTCCCAGCCCCTATTGTATTCAGAAAAGAAGTTATTGTGTGCTTGCCATCTAATTTTTTAGGTAACTCCTGTAACATAACTCCAAGTCATTTAGTGTGGGTGTTCACTGATAAAAATTTATTTGTTATTGAATCATGTTGACTGAGTTCACCATATCTTTCCTCAGTTCAGCTCAACATTCTGCACATACTCGAATGTTTGTCATGTGGATAATGGTTTGCAAGCTTATCCTAGAAAGTGGAAAGATAAAAGAATGCAAAAGGGAATACTTTGTCGCTAGATGGAGTAGATAATTTTCTGTATTATATGGTTTAATAATACAGAAATCACTCATCCCACACAACTTACCTTCCTGACATTTAGAACAAATAAAGCACTGATCTTTGTATAATTTGTATAAATGAGGACAGATACTTTCATGCTCAGGTTTTAATAAAAATAAGAAACAGAACATAATTATAAGTGTAACTGAACAATTTGGCAATGCCGAAAATCTTGCTAGAAGCCCCTTTTTAAAAAGAAATATAAAAATTAAGTTTTCTTTGATATGTGAAATTTAAGTTTCTCTTAAAGTGCATGAGATACTGAATATATTATTTCATTTTTCATTGAACAAATTTAGGTTTCTCTCTCCCCCACCTCTTTCTTTCTCTTTCAGGAGTCCATCTGAAAGGTAAAATCTTTCTCTGCTTTTCAGCTTTGGTAGGTCTCAGAAGTGGGTTGAGTTTCTTGAACAAGAAACTGATCACTTGCTCCATTGCTCAGCGGTGACCTTTCTCTTTGGTTTTGGGACTATCTCAGCTTGAGGTGGCCTGAGTAAGACCCAATTCACTGAATTCTAGCCTTCATTCTATCCCCTGCTCCACTTAATCTAATATCTCCAAGAGTTGGACTATCCTGTCTCCCAGGCTTGACTGTTAAGAATAAGAACTAACTTTCCTTTCACATTCTCTCCCATGATCATCAATTTTCATTCTCTTTACTTCTCTTGCTCTCTTTATTTTATGTTATAATTCTACTCTTGTTTATTTTTCTTTTTTAAAAAATGAATTTTGCTTTGGGAGGCCAGCTTATTGTAAACTAGTGATGGAGTTGTCTTTATTTTGTCACAGAGTGGTAAGTACATTATCATTATCATGTGGCAGGTGTCTATGTGAATGATCATGCAACTTAGCTAAAAAGTTTCTACCTGGGATTTGATGACATTTTCATGAAGTGTTGTTACAGTGGCATAGGATCTAAAGATAGGGTGGAACAACTCTAGATGGGCCAAAGGATATCTTTGTTTTAAGTGCCCTTGATCATGAAGCTCAAATGGCTAAAACCTAGTGAGAAAGTCCAGGACAGAATCCCTGACTGCTCTTATATCTCTGTGTGGAAGGTGAGGGTGCTTCCTGCCATCTTCTTCTGGTAGTCCTTGTCAAATTCTTCATTTTGGGCCACAGTAAAAAAGCTCTTCCCATCCCCAGGCATCCCTGAAACAAGGCAAAAGTCTCAGCGATTGTTGCAGGAGTACAGGGAGAGGTGAACAGGCACCCTTAGGATCCCACCAAGAATGGGGAGAAAAGGAAGCTTGCCTCCCCAAAATGGTACAGTGACATTGCTGGCAAGAATAAATAATGGAGCATGAGACATTGCTGAAAAATCTAAGCACATCATGGGGACGACAGAGTTCCATTTTTGACATCTAGACTATAAATCTCATCTACCTTTTCTCATAAAAGGGGAGATAGGGTGGTCCATGATGCTGGTGGGCAGAGCGGTATAGTTGGCCACTGGATTTTGCTTCATTACATCAAAAGAGGTGTAACAGATGATTTTATTCAGAAGTTCTTCTGGGATGTCTTTCTCCAAGAACTTCAATATCTTCTCAGTTTCCCTCTTCGGGTCCTGTATGTGGAACAGTCACATCAAACAAATCATTTTGGGTCTACCATTAGGGATGAGGTTCTGTTTGAACAGTGTTTGGAGAGAATGAGTTAAGGGATCAGTTCAAATCTAGTCTTCAAATGTTTCTCGAGCGACTACTAGTGCAAAGCATTGTACTTTTCCTGAAGCTGCAGCAACACAAAGATGAGGGCCATCCCTGCTTTCAAGAAATTTGCCTTGCCGTGGGAGGAATCACATGTGAACCCCAACAACTGCGACTGCTGACTGAGGAAGTACATGCTGCCTGTTGACAGAGAGAGTGCCAGGAGATTTGGCAGGAAGGAACAACGACGTCTCCTGGGAGAGGTCTGGGAAGGCTGGGTGAAAGAGGAACAACATGGTGGCGAGGCACAGTGTGACTAACGAGTATTTGGGCCATAAGAGAGGGCATCACGAGTCTATCAGTTTAACGGAGGGTCACTAACAGGATGAATAAAAGGGATCTCAAGTTTACCCGGAAATGTGAATTTTTGCTTCTTGGTTCTTTCTGACCAAAGAGATGCAGAAAGAGAAGACGCTCCAGATTTTGCTTACATTTCAGAGGACTTCTTATCACTGGCCTAGGAGCTTGTTTGGTGATTGTAGGACACTAATCCACTGGGTCATGGATTAGTGACTTGAAATTCACACACCGTGACTTAAAATTCAGAAATCAGTGCACCATCCTGACTAATATCCTGCCCATATTTCGACGGCCTAAACTCTGGTTTGTGCTGGGGGTATGAGGTGTGGAAGAGGAAGAAGGAAGATAAATTTCTTCACACAACTATGCACGCTTTCCAAATATGACCATATAAATCTTCACAATAATCTCATGAGATAGACACGGTCCCATTTTGTAAGTAAAGAAACACAAGTCACAAATGTCAGGATCAAACAGGTTGATCAGACTATAAAGCATAGGCTGTTTCCTGAGGAAGAAAGAGCTTCCGGAAACTGAGTTAAAGCAAAGAAATTTTAGAAAACAAAAAAAGTTAATTAGAGCTTGGGATAAAACTCAGATGGAAAGAACGTCATGGATTCACACCGAAGTCTCTTCTTTGGGCAAGCCCACACAGCAGTGTTCTGACTGGAGTCTGTCATGTCCGAGGATGTGGGAGGATCCGATAGTGACCATTTTGCCCTCACCTCCTTCATGTTCTCGTAGAAAAGGTAGAGAATATGGTGTTGATTTTTTGTTTTGTTTTGTTTTGTTTTTTTGAGTTGGAGTCTCACTCTGCGGCCCAGACTGGAGGGCAGTGGCCGCTCCCGGCCACCGCGGCCTCGACCTGCTGGGCTCCGGCGATCCTTCCGCCTCAGCCTTCCGAGTAGCTGGAACTACAGGCATGCGCTACCATGCCCGGCTGATGTTTTGATTTATTGTAGAGATGAGGTCTCGCTGCCCAGGCGGGTCTCGAACCCGCGGGCTCAGGCAATCCACTCACCTCAGCCTCCCAAAGGCGTGGGATGACAGGCTGAGCTTGCATCCCACCATCCCTTTATGTGGTCTACCAGGAGCCCCATAACAATGAAGGGAAGGAGAGAGACGCCGTCAGTGCCAACTTGAAACTTACAAATGGAGCATGATGTCTCAAATGAAAGATGACAATTCATAAATACAACCAAAGGCAACGATCCCGGGCAGAATTCTTATTTGCAGAAGACAGAGACTTAAAAAATTAGGGAGATGATCAAAAGCATTTTCACCCTTGTCTTGTGTCTAGTGGTCATTTAACATCTTACTTTTCTTCGCATCAATGTTATACAGGAAATATTGTTTCTGCATAAAAATATTTATACATATTATAATAAATATTTAAAAATATTGATTTTATAAATAAAATCAAGGCTGATTTTGAAAAGAAGACTTTTACCCCGAAAAATCTATAACGACTATTTGGGCACCTTCACACTCTGTGAGGGTGTGGGAGGAAGACATGTGTGCCTGCTGTCTTCAGCTGACTCTGCCAGCTCTGCTCTCCATCCTGTTCCCCCCTGATCAGGGAGTGCCCTGTGAGTTTACCTGTATAGACTGTGTCAGTGGACTGCTCTGCCCTCCGGCTTATAAGCTAGACTTTTTCAGCAACGGGTGTTGCAAGGTTTTGGAGGCCAAAGGAGAAGAGGACACAGTATTTATTTCCCCGATTGCCTCCCTGTTTGATCACTGTGGTTACCTGCTCCCCACACCAAAGGCCTCAACTCCTGTTAAGGAGTTCTCCCCGGTCTCCGAGTAGCAATGGCTCCCTGCTGGTACTCTCCCCAGGATACGGTACTAACCCTTGTTGGAGTCCCAAAACTCTGCTCAAAGACTCTTTTTCAATGTCTCCCCAGACGACCAAGTTTGATTGTACCCATCTACTTCCTCACAAGACCTTGATGGATACAGCTGCTCAGTAAAAATCACCTTCCTTTCTGATGTCAGCAGATGAATGTATGAGGAAATAGGAACCCAGTTTTCTTTCACTTACCTTTTCTAGCTTTGAATGGCTCAACATATTCCTCCCATGCATCAGGGTCAGGCAACATTTTATTCATTCTTGAGAAATGGTAGTAGGATACCAGGCAGTCCTTGGCATTTCTAGCCACATAGATAATCTGGATGTGGCCCGCACGGGGAGTAAGAGACAGAGAGAAAAGAAAACAGAAAAACACCATTAATCAGTGCAGAGGACCATGATCTTAGAACGCCTTTGTGGAATCTTGGACTATCCCATGTGTGTATTGAATGTGCATGCATTTTCTAGGATCAAACACGATCATCTCTTGAAAGGGTTCCAACTGATAGCCATGGCCCTAGCACGGTGTGACGGTTAATATTAAGTGTCAACTTGACCGGACAGAAGGATGCCTGTGTGGCTGGTGAAGCACTGTTTCCGGGTGTGTCTGTAAAGGTGTTTTCAGAGGAGATTGACATGTGAGTCAGTGGGTTGGGAGAAGAAGACTCATCCTCAGTGTGTGGGGTCGGGGTCCATCCAGTTGGTGCCAGCACAGCTCTACCAAAGCATGGAGATAAACCATTTGCTCAGTTCCCGCACACTCTCTTCCCCTGGCAGGGGGATTTGGACTCTTGGGACATGCACCGGTGGCATCCTGGGTGTTCTCGGGTCTTTGCCCTGTTGGCTTCCCTGGTTTTGAAGCTCATCCCTAATAAATTCCTTCTTATAAATACATATATCCTAGTGGCTCTGTCTCTATGGAGAACCCTAACTGATACACATGATTATTGAGGCATGCTTTTTCTCTCCTAGTGTCCTGGTTTGCATGCTATATATAACGGTCTCCTCAGCTATCGTACTTCTGAATGTTAAAGAAGCTACCTATGGTGTCTTAGTCTACTCAGGCCTCTGTAGCAAAATGCCATAGACTAGATGATCTATAAACAACAGAAATTTATTTCTTACAGTTCTAGAGGCCGTAGAGTCCATGGTGAAGGTGCTGGCAGATTTGGTAACTGGTGAGGGTTGCTTCCTTGTGAGTAGTTGTATTTTATAAAGGCACTAATCTCATTCATGAGGGCTTCCCAGTCCATGAGCTAATCACTTCCCAAAGACCCCACCTCTTAAGACCTAACCTTGAGGGTTAAGATTTCAACATACAAATTCTGGGGGGGACACGTACAGACCATAGCATGTGGTATTTTTCAGCGTGTGAAGAAGGTGCCCACGGCTTTCACTAAGCCAGGAATCGAACTGGGCTATGGTTGTGGCAGAGAAGCTAAAGCGGTTAGCCATCTAGTCTCATTTCCACCAGATGAGTCCTGGCCTCACAGACGAGTTATCACTCCTGCTTTTCATTTGCTGCTAAGATCGAAGGCCCCGTCAGGAAGTGCTAAGTTCATGTTTGGAGATGTCTGTGGTGATGTCTTCGCATAGGAAAGGCAGCGGTGTGGTCTGATGGATGAGAGCTGACCTCTTGACTTCCTGTCCTGCCGTTCCCCTCCTCCCTTCACCATCCGGACTCTGATCCCTCCCTGAGCTACTGTATACATTCTCAGTGGGACTGGGGAGGGCCTGCGTATAAGTGGTTTCTCAAGCATTTTTTCCCTGTGTTGCAATTCCTCAACAGAACTTTTGTGTCCAATGTAACCAATCGCCAGCCTGATTTTCCTCTTAGTGAGCAGCCCCAGGCTCTTCCATTCCCAACTGTATTTCCTCATTATTCTCTCGGACGAACACAGTTCTGGCATGGCTGCTTCTCTGCTCCTTTTCTCGCTGTTAGGGTTCCATTTAGTATTTGTGAAAGTATTAGGAAACCAGAAAGTATGATACAAGTGTAAAGTCTTATCATGTAAAAATATTTTGTGTAACATTTCTTAATGCTTATGTTAGGTCTTCAAGGCCTAACTAGAAGCAGAGGAAGTCCTGGGCTAGACAGGTAGCATATTCAAATGTACTTTCAGTGTGGAGTTCAAAGTTAAATAAAATTACTAAGTGTCTGTTCATCTATCTGTATTAGTTACCAATTATTGCCTTAACAAATTACCACAAATGTAGGGGCTTTAAACAACAAAGAATTATTCTCTTACAGTTATGGAGGCCAGATATCCCTGGGCTAAAGTCAAGGCACCTCAAG
Organism: Carlito syrichta; assembly: GCF_000164805.1. Taxonomy (NCBI): domain Eukaryota; kingdom Metazoa; phylum Chordata; class Mammalia; order Primates; family Tarsiidae; genus Carlito; species Carlito syrichta. The sequence goes on from NW_007252156.1 coordinate 146,169, forward strand.
GCTTGTTTTTTTCTGATGGCTTTAGAGGAGAATTCATTCTCTTGTTGTTTTTAGCATTTGAGGTCACCTGCAGTCCTTGGCTATGGACTCCTGCCTCTTACTTCAGCTGTCATATCTCCTGCTTCCTTTTTTCATATGTTTCCTTCTATTAAAAAATTTTTATTTATTTATTTATTTTTAAATTCATTTATTTATTATAAAGATGCGGGGTGCAATTCAGGGCTAGGTAAACAAACATTGATCATGGAGGTACCCTTGTTGAGGAGGTATGCCTCTCCCTCCCCCAGCAGTTTCCCTCAACTGCCAGTCCCAACCCCCTTCCACTGATGCTTCCATTTTTTAAAGACCCCCGTGATGATTTTAGACTCAGGATAATCTCCCCATCTCGGGACCCTTAACTTAGTCACATCTGCAACGTCCATTTTGCAATAAATAATAACACTCCCAGGTTCTGATGAATAGGATGTAGACATCTATGGGTGACTGTGATTCGGTCTACCACACCGTCATAAAGTGAAAAGCTTGGACAAGTTCTTTATGGCCATTTCCTACTCAAATAACCCCCAAGTTTAAGTGGATAAAAAGAAGTGCTGCCATCGAGATTTTTTACATTATTTAGGTGGCCTGATTTCATATGAAAAAAAAGGTGTTAGTATGAAGACCAGCCAAGTGTTAGTGAGTCTTTTAACACCGAGTCTAAAAGATTTGGAAACAATATTGTTTCTTGAGCAGAAATATTAATGTAAAGTGAGTGAAGGTATGGGAATAAACCAAGAAGTTTTCGCAAGTCCTGGAAACCTGGGTGTAGTTTCAGGGAAGCAAATAAGGCATGGGATAGAATTTTGGAAAAATATTCAATTGTACAGTACTTTATTTGGAGATAAAGTATTTATTTTATAAATAAAAAGGGAGTCAAAAGCAATCACTTACATTGTGATCTGAGCACTGCACTGAGGAGAGTGTCTTGGTTAGACTTGACTGTTGTGTTTTCCTTGGTAGCTTCAGTTCAGAAAGTGAAAGAAGCTACAGTTACCTTAGCTGAGAGATACTGTAGCATCAATTCATTCTTTAAGCAAACTTCAGATAACTAGGTTTCCAAACCAGATTCTCACAAGAAGATGTGCTGGTACGGCTGATGTGAGCATTTGATCCTGCTGGATGGTTATGTATTTAAATGTGAATTCATTAGTTGATATTTGGTTTATATTACATATTTCACTGATTTTAAGACTTATGAAGCAGATCTCAAAAGGAAACGCTGGTACATTCAGCGTACTCTGCACTTACAGGATCTGAATTAGAGAGTGTCAAAAAGTATTTCTCGCAAATGAAGAAAATAAAGGTATCACAGTTCTTGGGAAATTGCTTCATGAGATACAATTTCTCTAAGGGCAAGCCAAGTCTACACATCGACACAATCCTTTATCTCAACCTGAAAGGATATCAAGGTGGAGGTGATCTTATCGGGGCAGCGAGGTGGTAGCCATGAACATGGGCTGTTCACATCTCTGGCTGTGGAAAGTATAGTTGATGAATGGGCTAGTTACTGTGCTCTGAACCCACCACTCCATTCCTGTAAAGATCGCATTTTCAGAGGATTGTTGTTGGCGAATGAGTGAACACAGCAGGTGGGCTAAGGCTGGCCCAGCCTATGAGACACAGGACTCTTTGAAGGGTGTCTTTGGCTGGAGGGTGCCCCATAAGCTTGCTGAACCTTGCTGGGATCTGCACTGTCTTCTGTCTCCAACCCTTCTTTCTTGCTCCGCCTTCACAGGGGTCAGACCTGCACTGTGGTCCTGCAGCTCTCCATACTTATTTGTCTTGCTTCACTTTTCACCTTTTCCCCTCCATGTAGATCTCTTTCAGGTCTAACTCTGCCTTGGCACCTGCTTCTTGGAGGACCCTAACTGAAATACCAGGCTTCATTAGGAAATACTTGCTTGTTTCATTGATTACCCTCTTTTAATGTGGCAGTCAGAATGATTTTGCCTAGAAATTTCCCAATATTTACACAAAAATATTTGGAAGGAGAGGTGAATTCAGAATGGAGTGGGTAGGAATGTGGGATAATGCCACTATCTCCCCTATAGCACTGGTTATTCCTCTTCCCATGTCTTTGATTGTTTCTACTTCCACAGAGACATTACTTGGCCATACTGATCAAACTTGAAGAGTTGGCTTTTCTTGCCTTTGAATTTTCTTTGCAGAAGGAAGGTGGTAGCATCTGAACAGGCAGATGAGTCTTCAGCGTTCTAGGAGAAGGCATTTTGTTAGTCAGATCCAGACCTGGGAAATAAGGACAAACCATTTAGCCAAACAATTCTCATCAGCTAAATGGATTTGCCATTATTGCTGTTTCAATCATCAGATTTACCAAATATTGGCTCTTTGCCTAAAATAATGATGTTCACTTCTATGTTTCCCTCTGGATGACAACTTTACCGTTCATTTTGGTAGAGAAAGACACTGAAGAGCTATGGCAGACTGTGGAGGCAACATTATTCCTCTTCTGTATTGGATATTGGTGTGTGCTTGTGTGAGTAGATGCAGATGTTCGCGGTGGATGAGAACTATGACCCAACAAGTTCTTGGATGTTTGGTCCTTTGGGAGACCAGCTCTAAAGAGCTGCAGCCTTCTTTTCACCTTTTGTTTTCAAGGCCAAGAACCCTAATAGCCACCAGACATGGGCCAGAACTACAGTCTCTGTTGGGAAACATTTTTAGACGAAAAACTGAGATTATAGTGACCAAGCCACTTTTCCAAGTTAGTAAATGTGAGAGCCAGGATTAGAAATCAGTACTCTGTGGGTGTGGAGAGCCATCAAGAAAAAACTTTGTGAAAAGCAGCAGAGAGGCAAGAAAGATTTAGATGGGTCGGGCATGGAGGCTCAAGCCTGTAAATCCAGCACTTTGGGAGGCCGAAGTGAGAGGATTGCCTGAGTCCGTGGGTTCAAGACCAGCCTGGGCAACTTGGTGAGACTTCATCTCTATAATAAATCAAACAATTAGCCGGGTGTGGTAGTGTGTGCCTGTAGTACCAGCTACTTGGAAGGCTGAGGCGGAAGGATCACTGGAGCCCAGTAGGTCGACACTGGTGTGGCTGTGAGTGTGATACTGCACTCTAGCCTGGGTGACAAAGTGAGACTCCAACTCAAAAAAAAAAAGAATGACTTATATAAAGTAAAGACTAAGTCATTCCTATAAATAGAAAGTTCAATATAAAATGCTAAAATGCTGAATGTAGGCTGGACTTGGTCATGTACAGCACCAGCCTTGAGAAGGGGCTTGCTAGTAAAGCGGAAGTGTCAGCCATGGAAAAGATAGCTCCTGATAAGTATAGAGAAGGGAAGTTTGAGCTAGAGACACAGCAGTGAAGGGAAATTAAGTAGGCAAGAAGAAAAAAAAATAGTAAAAATCTTGTATAAATGAAATTTAAAAAAAGGCATGCCAATTTCTCCTTCTCCGCCAACCACCAATAATACCTGTAAACAAAAATGCACAGGAGAGGGCAGAACAGACAGGGTGCTTTCAAATTAGTAACTATGTCTATGAAGTGAATACAAATAGAAAAAAGCAGACTCCATTGATACAAAACTACAATAAAAATCAAAAGTTAAATCAAAGCTTTTATCTTCACAAAATCAACTGTAAAGCTGAAAAAAATTATGGTACAACATTTCAAACTAAATTAAGTATCCTGAAACAAACTTGGAAATATGAAAATATAATGTTAAATGAGGAAGAAAAAAGAACTAAGACATAGACAAAATGAAGAAGGTGAACAAAGATTTGACTGAACTCAAAAAGAAATAGAAGAAAAAATACAAAATAGCTTAAAAAAGTTCATCAAATTTTAAAAAATGGATAATAGAGAATCAATTTAAAGAAAAATTTAATTCAGGCTATTGAAGAAAAAGCATAAGCACAACCAAAATAATGCAAAGATGAAAAATAAAGAAGAAAAAGGGTCAGAGAGAAAGTGACTGACATAGAAGACAAATAAAAACGGTCCAACACTAGTATAAATCAGAGTTCCCAAAAAGAATATCAAAACAGTGGAATAAAACCAGTATTTAGGTTGGGTACGGCTCACACCTGTAATTCAGCACTTTGGGAGGCCAACACAGGAGGATTGCTTGAGCCCAAGAATTTGACACAGCCTAGGCAACATAGTGAGACTTCATCTCTCCAAAGCATTAAAAAATAGCCAGGCATGGTGCTGCATGTCTGTAGTCCCAGCTACTCAGGAGGCTGAGGCAGAAAGATTGCCTGAGCTCAGGAAGTCTAGGCTGCAGTGAGCCATGACCATGTCAGTGCACTCAAGCCTGGGTGACAGAGTGAGACCCTGATGGAAAACAAACAAACACTAGTATTTAAACTTGTAGTCTGAAAAAATTTTCTGGAGAAAAAGATTAGAATTTATATCTGAACCACAGGGTATTAAGGAAAGTTGATTCATAATAGTTAACTCAAACACAACAAATTAAAATTTTCCTATGTTAAGATAAAGACATAAACCCTTAGGGCCTCCAGACAAGAGACAAAATAGTCCTTAATGTCAAGAGAATTAAACTGGTATCAGACTTCTCAAACAAACAACAAACAAACAAACAAAAACCAAACAAACAAAAAACCTAGCATAAAAAGCAAGAAAATGGAGCAGCATTAAAAAAAATTGACATAAATTGTGAATGAAAGTTATATTCTGAGCCAAGCTGTATGTCAGGTATCAAGGTTAGAAAAAAAGTTTTAAATGTACAAGAACTTACAGAATATAGGACTCATGGACCTTTCCTGAGAAATCATCCAAGAAATGAGTTGGAAAACTTTATCCAAAGGACCAATGGTGAATATTTCACAGTATTTAATACTAGAACTAAAATTAATAAGGGTAAGGTCATAGGAAGAAGAATAATGTGTAAACTTCGTAGGCTCCAATAAAGTAGAAATAATACAACTTAAACCTTTGAATAAGATCACTGGCTGAGCCGGGCTCGGTGGCTCAGCCTGTAATCCCAGCACTTTGGGAGGCCAAGGCAAGTGGATTACCTGAGCCTGCCAGTTCAAGACCCGCCTGGGCAATTTGGCGAGACCTCATCTCTACAATAAATCAAAAAATCAGCTGGGCGTGGTAGCGCGCGCCTGTAGTTCCAGCTACTTGAAAGGCTGAGGCGGTAGGATCGCCGGAGCCCAGCAGGTCGAGGCTGCAGTGGCCGGGAGCGGCCACTGCACTCCAGTCTGGGCAACAGAGTGAGACTCCAACTCAAAAAAAAAAAAATAGATCACTGACTGTTGTATAATTAATAGGAAAAGTGACAGGATTTCTTCGAAACTAGCTATCAGACAATAAAATGTGAAGTAAGGGAAGAAGGAATTATAAAGGGTAATAATACACGGGGGACCACTGGGGGAAAAAATACGAACTTTCCTAAATACCAAACAACTCCTCCAAACAAACAAAAAACCCTTACACACTTCTGTTTCTAAAAGAAAAATGAAAAGGATACAGTAAATAGGGAAAGACACAGCAAATATTACTTCTTACCCACAGTAATTGGAGGACAAGGTAATGTGACATAATTGTGACCAAACATATAGGTCATATCAATAATCAATAAAGAAATGTGGGGTTTGAGTCCCACCTGGGCAACTTGGCGAGACCTCATCTCTACAATAAATCGAAAAATCAGCCGGGTGTGGTAGTGCGCGCCTGTAATTCCAGCTACTTGGAAGGTGAGGCGGAAGGATCGCCGGAGCCCAGCGGGTCGAGGCTGCGGTGCCTGGGAGCGGCCACTGCACTCCAGTCTGGGTGACAGAGTGAGACTCCAACTCAAAAAAAAAAAAAAAAGAATAAATAAATGTGACTTAAATCACAAGGAAGATTTTTGAACTGGCTCATAAAAGAAAACCAAATCATATGCAGTGTACAAGAAACTCTCCTAAAACAAAATGATTAATACAGGGTAAGAATAAAAGATTGAATAAAGATACAATATGCAAATGGAAATTATAAGAAATCAAGGACTGAGATGTTATCGGAAAAAGCAGGATTCAATTCCAAAATATATATGAGAAAAAGAAGAAACTATATAATGCAAGAGATCTCATTATATCAATAAACAATAATAATCAAGGATATGCATGTGCCACATAATCAAGCAGCCACTTATATAAAACAGAAACTACAGCAGATACAAAGAGAATATGTTAATAATTGGATACCTTAACTTTCAGTGCAAAACAGGTCAAGTGGACAAAAGAGAGAAAGTTTTAAAAGTTTTAAAAAATGAAATATATGAGTTCTTTTGGGTAATAGAGAATATGCTGTCTTCTCAAGCACATATAGAACAGTCACAAAAAAGAGAATATATGTATTTAGGAGCAAATTAAACATCAGTAGAGTTAATAAAGTTGGTGTTTTACAAACAATATTCTCTTATCTCAATGCAATAAAGCTAGAAATAAAACACAAAGTCAAAAATCAAATGAGCTCTTTCATCTGGAAATTTAAAACATCTACTCAACATCTCTGATACAAAATTACAAAAATTCTGAAAAATGTAGTTAAGTTAAATGTAATGAAAACTCTATTTCTCAAAACCAAACACATTCAACACAGTGATCAGATAAAAATGTGTAGCCCTAAACAAAGAATACATAAAAATAAATGGATTAAATTCTTAACTCAAAAACCACTGGACTAAATCCAATACCACTTTATTATTAAAAACTCTGAGAAAACAAGTAATAGAAAGGAACTTCTTCATTCTGATAAAGTATATCTAAAAAAACTCTATAGCTAGCATCATACTTAATTGGTGAAAGAATGAATGTTTTTCCACTAAGATCAGGAACAAGGAAATAATATTTACTCTCATGACTTCTATTCAACACTGCAGTGTAGGTTTCAGACTGTGCAATAAAGAAAGAAAAAGAAATAATAGACATGAGACTAGATAAGGAAGAAGTAAAATCTTTATTCATAGAACACATGATTGTGCAGAAAATCTAATATCCAATAGAGCATACCAGAAAACTCACAGAACTAGCAGGATACAAGAATAAATAAAATGTATTCTATTTTGATATATCAGCAACATATAAATAAAATTTAAAATATGACAATGTCATTTATAATAGCATAAGATACAAAATACTTAGGACTAGTTTGACTCAAGATGTGACAGACTTATAGTGAAAGCTGCAAAGCATTGCTGAGTGAAATTTAAAAAGGTCTAAGTAATTGGAGAGATAAACCACTTTCATTCAATTTTGTTAAGGTATTAATTCTTCTCAAATAGGTGTATAGATTTAATGCAATCCAAACCGAAATATTGGCAGTTTTTTGTTCCTTTGTTTGCCTGTCTGTTTTGGTAGAAATCGACAACTTGATCTTATAATTTATATAAAAATGCAAATGTCCTAGAATAACTAAAGCAAAACAAACAAACAAAAAACCCCCAAACACCAAAAAGCGAAAAAATTGGGTGGACTTTTACTACTTAGTTAAAAAACTTATCATAAAAATACAGTAATTAAAATGATGTGATATTAGCATAAAGATAGATACAAAGGAAAGAAGCAGAATAGAAAATCCATAAATTATTCCCATACACATACAGCTAATTAATTTTGGCAAAGAGGTCAAAGCAATTCAATGGGAGGAAAGATATACTTTTCAACAAATGTTGCTCGAATACTCGGGTCAATCAACAATAGTCTTTCAGTGCTTATTAGGTAATATTATTTGACACATGAAGAAACATTAGGTTTTGAGATACTTATTAACCTGCCAAGAAAAGTATCCAGACCAGTATTTGAAGCTGGACTGTGTGATTTCAACGTCTGTGCCTTCTCACGCATTACAGAATCTTCAAGGACGCTGTCTGCATCTCACACTTAATATATTTGGGGCAAAGCATAATCCTTTATGGCAGTATTTTTTCCTCAGGTGTTTTGACCTGAACCTCTTTCAAAGTCCTTCCCAATTCTACTTGGAATATTTTTTAGAAGGCTGACCGAAGTGACTCTTCTCGGTGGAAAACTGGCCCAGCGCCGTGGTTCCGGTCTCGTGGGTCTCAGTTGGGCAGATTTACCTGAGTTGAGGGGCGGAGGCAGAATCCACTCGATGAAAGGATGCCGGTCATAGGAGTTGGCCTGCTGGCACTTCTGCACATTGTGGACGTCATTTGGGGTCACGTCCACAATCTCCTGTGTCCAGGTGGTGCCTAGAGGCATTAGTCACTCCCACTCAAAGCACAATTTAGTTGTATTTCCCCAATGATTCATGTATTTACATTTTGGAAGAGATAAGATGTGAAGGAGACTGCTTCTTGCCTGGCTCCTATGCATTCTTCCCCCTTTTCCCCCCCAAATTGATAGAGTCTCAATTTTTAGCTGGGCATGTAGCTACTTGGCTCAAAGGCTACATTTTCGAGTCTTTGTCACAGTTAAATGTGACCATGTCACTAAAACCTGGGAACATGCCTTGAAAGGGAGGAAACTTACCTTATTTCTTCCTTCCTACCTCCTTGCTGCTATTGGAATGTGCATGTGATGGCTGGAGCTCCAGCAGTGATACTGAACTGTGAAATCAAAAGCCACACCCAAGGATGGCGGAGCAGAGAGCTAGAAGGAGCCAGGACTGCTGATGACCTATGCACCACTACTTCAGCCTTGGGTCACTGACCTCCAGAATCGTTTTTCTTTTGTGTTATTTTGGGTTTTCTAACACTCACAGCCAAATTGAATCCTGATACAGAAGAGGACATGCGGGTAAGCACAAAAGCAGGATGGAGGTGTTGTACCCGAATCCTGAATCCGAGAGACCACCAAAGAGCCAGCTCTGATGCAAATCACAAGAGGGTCTTTATTCTGGCTCAAGTCTGGACTCACGTCTGTAACTGGCGCAGTGGTACAGGAATGAGAGCCCCGACCTAGTACAGCAAGTAGTTTATATACACAGTTACAAGGGAGGGACTGGGCGTGACCGGTTTTTCCTAGGCTTGAGACATTATCTAATTAGAAGAAGGCATGATGTAGAAAATGAAGTCCACGGACCTTGCAGAATTAGTTCTCAATTAGGTCCGCGGCGATGTAAGGGGACAGGAGAGCTTGAGATTGGTGGGTTCATTTTTGATTTGCGCAGGCGCGGGCTTGGCTGCCCGTGATTGACTACTAACGGCTACACGGGCAGAGTGGAGTTAGTTAAGACATCTGGAATGTTAGATAAGCTGTAGTTTACACAGTCACTGTGATTGTGCATAAATCAGCTCGGGCATACAAGCAGGTTTGAAGTAACACAGAGTCCACCAGAAGAGTGGCTGGCACCACAGAGCCCACCATAATTCAAGCAAAGGAATGTCTGGGAGGGGCTTATTGCTTAACATTCACACACTGCCAGCAGAAGAAGCCAGTTATTTCAATTAACATGGTTATTATGGGACAAACAAAAACTTAACAAAGTTCTAAGTACAAACACTGCAAATATTTTGTAATTTTACGGTCACAGTTACTACCAGGTGCCTTACATATGCCTAGCCTTACAGGGTTTGAGGTAGGGATTTATAAAATACAGCAAACGTGAGGTAGGGGTTTATAAAATACAGTGAACATGAGGTAGGAATTCATATAGTAAACGTTTCTTTCATAGCAAGTATAGTTTTTTGAGTCCTTTGAGTCACTCAGGAGGCAGAGAGGGCTCCCTATCTACCAAATACTCATTTTCCTCTCTACCCCTTTGGTGTCTCTGTGGCTGGCAGCCACACCTGATGCTAGCTGAAACCTGAGACATTTGTGCAAACAAACGAGAGACCAACTGTTTCTAGGAAGGGCCTAAAGGTGTGAAAATTTGCTCCAGGGGTTCAGAGTAGGAGGGCCGACTCACTACAGAAGGGGCCAGCGGGGCTGCCTTGAGGAGGGGGGTGAAAGCTTTGAAGAGCTGAAGCAGGCCTAGAAGGTTCTATTTTATGAAGAGGGCGGGGCGTCCCCAGTGGGGAACCCCAGGGCTAGGATAAAGGCAGGCATGCGCCATGTTGGGACAGAAGGAAGGATCCCAGGAGCTGAGAGGTGCTGGATGAGGTGAGGGGACGGAGGCGAGTTGGGGCCTTCGCCTGGAGGGCCTGGAGGTTGATTGCGTGATTTCCAAGGTGAGCAGAGACAATTTCTGTCCTGGGTCGATCCAAGTCTAAGGTCCTATCTGGGCAAGAGTGGTGTTGAGTTCTGAGATCGGTGACCCAAGGCTGAAATGGTTGTGCATTGGTCAACCAGACAGAAAGGAGATTCTCGAGAAACCTCAACTTGCTAACACCAAGCCCCAACCTGAGCTTGTCACGCAAGCCCTGGCCTGCACATGCTGAGAGAGCAAGGCGGGAGTGAGGCCAAGGCCGGGACCTGGAGTGGGTGAGGACAGAAACACGTCTCAAAGAACTGGGCGAAGGGATCCTCTCCTGCAATCTTCCTGACACGGAGACCTGGAGTTCCTCGTGTGGCCCCGAGAGACCATTCCAAAGTGGTGATTGCTTGAAGTCCTTGGCCTCCCTTGGCCACGCAGCCCAGTTATAAACACAGACACCTTGGGGGGGATCATCGTCACCCCCACAGCCTTCCCCGGGGGCGATGTTCTCTCCTCCCCCACCCGCGCAAGCCTGAGACATCCTTTGCCTCTTCTACCCTTGCTTTTCCCACAAACTCCTCTTTCTTTCACGAGATTCTGGTAAATGCTGCTTTTCCCTTCCCAGGCCTTTTCCATATGCTTGAAAGGTGCAGACAACAGTCAGAAGGGCATCCCCAAGATGGCTCTGCCTCTCAAAGACAACAAAGGCCGTAAATTCCTGCCTTTCCCGCCTGCACAAAACTTAAACCTGTGCTCAAACAACATCTTCCTATAGAAATACTACCTCATAGTCTCCTCCAATAAGACTCAGGCACGGCACAGGCCTGCCCCTGCAAGGTTCATAAATATACCTTTCTCCCTGCATAGCTCTCTCTCTCTCTTATTTCCTCTCTCTGTCCCCGTCACTCTCTTATTCTCTCTCCTTACTCTCTCTCCTTTTCTCTTTCTCTCTCTCTCTCTCTCGCTTTCTCTCACTCTCTCGCCCTCTCCCCCACTCTTGCTTTCTCTCTCTGTCCCCGCCACTCTCTTACTCTCTTTCTCTCTCTGTCTCTCTTTTTCTCTCTCTCTCTTGTCCTTCCTCGGTTACAGTCCCTTCGTGTAACTGCCCCTTTAATAAATCTCTTGGTTCAGACTGGCGTGGAGTCGTCACTGGTGCCAAAACTTCTTTCAATGCTCATGTAGGTTTTGGTTCCAACTCTGTCAGCACATCCACATTGGGGTGGAAGTGCTCAGTTCCTCATCTGCATCTTCCACTCGGAGGGGATTTTTATTATTTATTTATTTATTTATTTTTTTGAGTTGGAGTCTCACTTGGTTGCCCAACCTGGAGTGCAGTGGCCGCTCCCAGCCACCGCAGCCTCGACCTGCTGGGCTCCAGCGATCCTTCTGCCTCAGCCTTCCGAGTAGCCAGAATTACAGGCGCGTGCTACCATGCCTGGCTGATTTTTGGATTTATTGTAGAGATGAGGTCTCTCAGAGGGGCTTTTTAGGGGCAAGGGCTGAGGTTAGTTTCAGCAGGATTTGGCAGATGAGAGAAAGGCCCGGCTGGTTTGGTAAGATTTACTGAAAGAACTTCCCTGCTCTTTCTCAGATTCTGCGCTCTCAAGTTACTGTGGAATTCCTCGAGTCCTTTGGGGATGTGGGATTCTAGCCCTCTCTTTCTCTGTCAGGGACCCAGATGAAAGGGGGGAACTTGGAGCTCATTAGCAAGTCCGTTTTTATCTTTCCAAGGGCCCATGGTAGAACCCAGCATTTTTAAATTGGAAGGCTCCCCTGGGGTATCAATACCCTGCCAAAGCCGACTTGACCACCGTTTCCTCATACCTACTTGCCTTTGCATGGGTTACAATGAGGAGGTCGTCAGGCTTTGCTTGAAAATTCCAGATTTCATCCCAATTATCACTGATCATTTTGGCTATGAGGATTCCATGCACTTCTCTGGTTTCTGGTTGTAAATCTTTTTCCTCCAGCTGGAGATCTTTCATCTTCTCCAAGGACATCTTACTGTGTGGACTTGGTGAGTGCTTAAAAGGAAAGTGTCCTGCGTCGTGAATACTTAGAACAGGCAGCCCTTTTAGGAAAAGGTCATTCTCTGAGAGATTGAGAAAGGATATAGGGTGGGATTTCATGATTGTGTTCGATGTTAATTTAAGCGACAGAAGTGAAGACTGTGGGAGCTGGAATCACTCTGAAAAGCTGTGTTTCATGGTGTGGAGATGATAAAGAAATCGATGCAGCTCTGATGAGATGACTGCCAGGGTGGGCCATGAAGCGAGTCTGGGGCCTGAGCCCCAAGCAGAGGCAGCAGTGCGGAGTCCAGGGACAGCGTCACGTCCAGACTTTTGTCAAACTTCGGTGAGAAAAGGAAGGTCTGAATGGAGTCAGTGCTTAAGCTGGCTGGATACCAAGCGGCTTTGAAACAGGTGGTGGGGAGGGCTCTTGAGATGGTGTCTGGCCTGGCCACCTGCAGAACTGGCGTGGCTTCATTAAACTCATCTGGGTCCCTGTTACGTCGTGACCTTCGGCCTTGAGGTCTGGGTTACGTGGAAACCTCCCCGCACGCCTGCAACTCCAGACACATCTCCGTGACAAGCAATCTGCCAGCTGAGAAGGGACCTTGGTCGGCTTGGAAGAGTAACCCCAACTAGCTTGGGATACTATAATTGTTTTGTTTTGTAGATTGCTTTGTTTCAGTCTCTTGAAATATTAAAATTAAATTTATCTTAGAAATAGTATAAAGTAAATGAAATCATAGCACTACTAATTTTGTCATACGCTGAAGAATAGTTTTCGCAAATCTAATAAGTGCTTATTTTGTAAACAGGAATGTGGGCATTTTGGAACATCTAACAGATGAGCTTTGCAGTTAGAAGTTAATATGTTATTTAATCTACTATTTAGACTCAGCATTTTGGGCTGAAAGTTCAGACAATTCTACAAAGTCTGCAAATGTTTAAGAGAATTTAAGAGTTAGCAATTCATAAGCTTAATTTATTAGATTTGTGAGATTCATTGAAGCAGGTTTTTTCTTTTTTTATTGTTAGACAGGTAAGCATGAAAAAAGAGAACATATTAAATTAAGTGCAATTTAAAATATTTAGGGGAATTTTATTAATGAGGTTGAAAAAGCTGTGTTAAAGGGAAACATTTACCCATTTTCACCCCATGCCCTGAGGCCAGGCACGAAGGGGTTAGGGCGGAAGAAGAGTGTTGGGCTGGCATCAGGAGAGTCAATTCTGGTCTTAATTCTGGGTTTTGTTTCCTTCATCTGCAGAATGAGGGGTCACACTGTCACTCTGAGTTCCCTATAACTTAACACTTGGTACAAGTCAAATAAAAGCACGGGCACTTCTCTCGTAAGAGATGTTTGCGCCCTGAGGCCTTTACTCTCAGTCATAGCATTTAAAGTGATCAACCGGCAGGTGCAGTTGTGCAGAATGGCATGGGACTTCGGGACTTGCCCGTGCCTTGCTGTCCTCTGCCTTGGGGTCCCTCATACTGGCTGGGCGCACCGCACCTAGGACTTTCCATCCAACTAAGCTCTCCCTCTGCCCTCCTTCTCCGGTCCAAGGGTCCCAGCCTTAGTTTCTGTCCTTTAAGATCAGTGATTGACAGGCAGCTGCAGATGCTCGGGGGACCCTGGGATGTCCTGTGACCCCTGGGAGGACTGGGTGCTTGCGACTTGGGGCCCACTCTCTGCCCATTTGATCTGAGAAGGTTCACTTTGACCTGTCTTCTATTTTGGGCATCCATGTACATTTTATTTTGAACAAAGTGCTCTGGAATTTATAAAGCAAGTGTGACCACCACCCTTTGAGTGGTTCTTTCCTTGTAATGTAACAGACAAGTAGTCTGTACTAACAGTGTGCTAGCTTTTTCAGAAATTAAAGTCCTGAAGGTCAGAGGAGACAGAACACATTGGGGGTGGAGGAGAAGGGACAGTTGGGGGTGTTTCCAAGAGTTGCCTGAGATGAAAGAGAAACCTTTAGAGGATTTTCTTTCTTCTTAAAATTAAGTGAGTTACAATGAAATATTCAACGCTAAAAAAAGGAATGAGCTGGGCTCAGTGGCTCAGCTTGTAATCCCGCGCCTTGGGAGGCTGAGGTGAGTGGATTGCCTGAGCCCGCGGGTTCGAGACCCGCCTGGGCAACTTGGCGAGCCTTCATCTCTACAATAAATCAAAAATTAGCCAGGCGTGGTAGCGTGTTCCTGTAGTTCCAGTTACTTGGTAGACTGAGGCAGAAGGATCGCTGCAACCCAGCAGGTCGAGGCTGCGGTGGGCGGCAGCGGCCACTGCACTCCAGTCTGGGCGACAGAGTGAGACTCCAACTCAAAAAAAAAGAATGAAAAGCCATGGATTGGGATGGGGAGTGATGGTGTACAAAAAGGAATGCCTGTCAGGGTTCAGATTCTCTCTTCTTTGAAGACTTCTTTGGAATAGCTGTTGGATCACATTTCTACACACTTGGAAAATTATGCCATTTTTAAATATCTCAAACTTCTACCCAAGAGCAATTTCGAAAAGAACTCATTAGAACACACCTTCCATTTAGGAGGAGGAGATGGTGCTAGCAGGCATAGTGACCATACCTGCCAGTCAACTCCATGGGCCTGCGGGAATGCCCCACCCTTGCAGTTGCTTCTTTCAGTGAAGATGTGCTGTATGATGTCACCTATATGACACTCAGGAGAAGGCAAAGCTATGGAGAGACTGAGAAAAGCAGTGGCTGTCTGGGATTGGTGGGGTGGGGAGGAGGTGAATTGGCAGAGCACATGGGGTTTTTAGGGTGACGAAACTGGGTGGTACCAAAATGGTGGCACAAGTTGTTACACGTTTGTTAAGACTTGTGGAATATACAACACCAAGAGTGAACCCTAATGTGAAATCTGGACTTTAGGTAATAACAATGTGTCTGTCGATGTGGGTTTACTGGTGATAGCAAATGCACCACTCTGGTGAGGGATGCTAGGATGGGGGAAAGCCATCTCCCTGATGTGGGAGCTACCAGAAGGAGGCCAGAAATCTCTGTGCTTTCTGCTACATTTTGCTCTAAAAAATAGAGATTTAAAAAAATCAAATGTTCTCCATTTTTTTCTGGTGGCATATCTGTTCATATTTCAGATAAAAATAATTTCCTTCTGCCCAGAATGTGCATGTCAAATGGATGCTTCAGAAATATGTAGTTTGCTCTGGGCACACCCAGGCCCCCGATACATATTTTCTACAGCATTCATGATCTTGTTTAAGAACAGAATCAATGGGCTACCAGTCCCAGGCAGGATAGCTTTAACAGGCCATGAAAACACACATCTTCACTGAAAGAAACAACCCCAAGGGTGGGCATTCCTGCAGGCCCGTGGAGTTGACTGGCAGGTATGGTCACTGTGCCTGCTAGCACCATCTCCTTCTCCTAAATGGAAGGCGTGTTCTAATGAGATCTTTTCGAAATTGTTCTTGGGTAGAAGCTTGAGATATTAAAAAATGGCATAGTTTTCCAAGTGTGTGGAAATGTGATCTGACAACTGTTCCAAAGAAGGCCTCAAAGGAGAGAGAATCTGAACCCTGACAGGCATTCCTTTCTGTGCACCGTCACTCCCCACTCGCGTGATCTGTGTCTTCCCCACCTTGGCTCCCTTCCCTTTTCTGGAAGATCATTAATGACCCAGTCTGTGTGCCTGTGCCTGTGCCCTCAGGTAATTAATCCTCAACCCATTCTTTGAGATGCTCTGAAATACAACTTCACTGGTTTTGACTGTATGTCTTTTAAAGCAAGGTTAATTATGCAGGTGCATCTCTATTTCCACTTTAGACATTATGTTCTTGAAGGAAAAAGATGAAACCATTCATTTAGTCCTGGAAAGAAAAAGTCAAGCAGATGTGATTTGACAGGGAGGCAGTACAGGGCATATAAAGAGCTTACCCTATAAATTGGAAAGTGAACATCTATCATCTGTCCATCTCTTTTGGGCAAACCCATACTCCTTTGTGATGTTTTATGAATGGCACTAGGCAGAGCCCCTGCTACCAGAACTATGATCTTTAGACCCTTCCCCAAGAGGTCCCCGAAACTACTGTGGCCCAGGCCTGATACCCCAGGGCTGTGAGGGGGCGTGTGGCCCAGCAGTTGAATGCTGTCTCCAGGGACCACCACGACGTCCACGTGTGCGCTCAGAGGGACACACTTCACCTGGGCTCTGAAGAGGAAGCAGTCCCTTCACTGATTTCCTCTGCATTCCCACAGCCCTGAAAAGAATGGGGTGACAGGCCTAACAAGGGCCCCCAGAGATGTCCGTATCCTAGTTCATGGAACCGGTATTCGCCTTACACGGCAAAAGGGATTTTGCAGATGTGATTGAGCTGAGGATCTTGAGATGAGCCCGCTGCAATCAGGAGTCTTCTGATAAAAGGGAGGGAGGGGGTCAGAGTCAGAACGATGTGAGGACAGAAACAGGCGAGACAGAGAGATGGAGAGAGAGCACACGCTATGCTGTTAGCCTTGGGGACGGGGGAAGGGCCACAAGACGGGAGTGCAGGCATCTCTGGAAGCCGGAAATGCCAAGGAGACAGTTCTCTCCCAGAACTCTCTAGAAGGAATGCAGCCTTGTCGATGCCTTGGTTTTAGGACTTCCGTCTCGTCTCTGTAATGTCGGACACTACAAGCGTGCTGTTTTAAACCATCCAGTTGGTGGCGATTTGTTACAGCAGCAATAGGAAACTGAACAAATAGTAACTCCGCAGAGAAAGCATAACCCCCAGGGTCTCGCATTACAGAGACAAGCCACCGGCAGACTGGAGCCAGGACTTTGCAGAGCTCATGGAGGACAGCAAGGTCTTCTGTGAAATCAGCTGATGAGGAGTTAAAGCAGGCGATCCCTTTGTTGGTAATTCTGAAAACTTCAAGGCCCTAACCGTACCTTTTTGTGAATCACTTGATGGTAAACCTTACCTGACCTGGATAGATGGGGGTGGAATCTGGCCTGAGCAGACATGAGCCCCGGTGGGGGGTGGGGTGTTTGTATGCTTTGCTGAGAAATATCCAGGCGCAGGCCAGGGCTGCTGTTCCAGGCCTTATGGGGCAGTGGGTGACGTGTGGTACACCAGTGCCATTACCTTTCTCACAGTAGCACACTCTGATCCTGGGACATGTCTGCACCCAGCGTCTGAGATAAGAGATTACGGACTGTAGTTAAAGACGGCCTGGGAAACGTCTTCACATGAAGGCTAAGAATGTGGACACCAGGCCCGAGGTGCCTGGAAGACTTCCCAGTATAGCATGGATGGTCCCTGTGGGACAAGGGCAGTGGGGAGCCCACGGGCCAGGACACAGACCAGACCTGCCCATGGTCAGACCCCATGTGTGGCTGAAGTGGTGATGCTCCTCCTTGTGGCTGGAAATACACAGTCATGTTACACAGTGCAGATTCAGGTGTTCTAAATAAGTTCTCGGTGGATTCGATGAAAAATTGAGGGAAACTTCTTTTCACATGTGACTGCTCGGGCCAGATGGCCACCGACCTAGCCAGAGGCATCTAGATTCCGGGGCTGAAGTGGCCAAAAACAGACCAGGTGTTTCCCTTCTCCTTCTAGGATTCGTTCTGCCCAAGGCTGAAGTGTCTAAGTTCAGAGAGGGAAATCACTCCAATCCCCACCTCACTTCTATTGAGGCAAAGGAACTAGGGAGGAAGAATGTTAATTGCTCGTCAACATGGGTGTTGAAAAGCTGGGCTAACCACTCTCTTGCTCAGGGATGCTGTGGAAGGTTACTCTGAATTTCACTTTATGTCCTCTTCCACACAGCATTTTTTTCTCCACTGTACAACTGAAATTGTTGTTGCTTTGTATTTTATATTTTCAATTATTAATTATGAAACAAGGCAAATATGCCAAAAGAACAGCAAGAAATCTAACAGACTCTTATGTAGGTACCAGTAGATTTCAGGAGCTGTTAACACTTTGCCTTATTGGGTTAAGTAGATGCAATGTTACAGATAGCCAAAACCTTGTTGCCAATCTCTCTCCCTTCTTCTCTGCTTCAGGGAGAAAGTTATAATCATATAACAAATTGTATTCATAGTTCCGAATTGGGTGTATATCATCTGTATAAATATTTTTATAATTTTAATTTGTTTTGTATTGATAGCAATGGACAAATAATAATTTCTGTGAGTTAAAATTTTGATATAAAAATACTGTGCACATTCTTTTGGTTTCCTCCCTTAACACTGCATTTTTAAAGATTAATGCAGTTAACATCTGGTTAATGTCTTCTACGGTGTTCTTGACAAAATTATTTATTCAGAGCCTAAACATGCAGAAACAATTATATAAATCCAGAATGTGGGCATTCCGTAAGACAACTGACCTGAACTCTTTAGAAAGGTTGGTACCATGAAAAACCAAAAAAGGCTGAAAACTATTCTAGGTGAAAAAAGTCTAAAATGACATAACCAAGTGCTTTAATTGGATTGCAGTTTTAAAAAAAAGCTATAAAATATGTTTTTTGGGACATTTGGGAAACTGTCTATAACTTTGACTATAGACTGTACGTTGAATAGCATTATGGTCAGTAGGAAAGTCCTTGCATGGATCTAATTCATTTATTCTAATATTGTGTTGTGATTTATTATATGATGAACTCAGTTCATTTATTCATTTCTCTGCTGATGTTTGTTATTTGTATTGTAAAAATCTTCAACATATTTACTATATTCTGTCTGATTCATGATTTACTGGAAAGAAGCATAGAACAGCAAAAATGACTATAAAATTTATTGATTTCTTGTGCAATTCTTTCAGTTTTTGCTCTTTATAACTTGGGGTCTTTCAATGGATATGTACTGGTTCAGAAAAGTTTTACCTTCTGGATGAACTTTTCTATTTGATATGATGCAATGCCATCTTTATACCTGATATTTCTTTTTTCTTAAAGCTTAATTAGTTTAATACCACTATAGCTATACAATCTCCAGTCATTATTTGCCAGGCACATGTTTTTCTAGCCTTTTATTTCTAACCTCATTATTTCATTGTTTACTGCTTCCTCTTGCTATTGAGGAATCCACTGTTTCTCAGATGGATCTTTTCGACAAAAATGTCTTTCTTCCCTAGGTTTCAAAACGACATTTTCTTTGTCTCTGTTGTCCCTAGATTTCACTGTTTATCTTTATGTCTTTCTTAGACCCTGTACTTGTTGACTTCAAGGATTAACGGGTTGTTTCATGGATTCCGAACATCTTCAGCTCTTCTTACTCGGTCTTTCTCCCGCCTCTCTGTTCTTCCCATGTGGAACTCCACCTGGCTCCAAGCTGACTTCTCCATGCTGTCTTTATATCGCTTAATTTCTCCTTTGCATTTTTCCTTGCTTTGCTTTTCTGGCTGCAGTGTGTGTAATTTCTTCAGCCCTATCTTCTATTTTATGATTTCTCTTTCCAGCTTATTTATCTGAGAGTTAACTTTTTAGTTTTAGCTATTGGTATTGTTTTTATTTGTAGGTGTTTGCTTTGTTTTCTTTTGAAAGATCTACCTGATTATTTTATGGATTATGATTTTTTTCCTTTACATGTTATAGATGTTTGTATTTTACATTTTATTGCTGACAATTCCAATATCAAATCATTGCAGGTCGGACCCTGCTGTTTTATGCTTCAGCTAGCTCTTGTTCCAAGTGCTTTGCTTCTTAAGTTTCTTTGTGATTTCTCGTGATGCACTTATGATCAATAGTACATTACATGCAGGAATTACTTGACCTGTATATTAAAGGTGGGTTCCTTCAGACAGGATTTGCATTTGCTGTGGAGAAAACGGAGTCTTTGCACACTGTTGGTGGAAGTTTAAATTAGTACAGCCATTATGGAAAACAGTATGGAGGGTCCTCCAAATAATAAAAATAGAACTACCAGATAATCCAGGAATCCCACTAGTGGGTATATAGCCAAAGTAAATGAAATCCTATGTCGAAGACATATCTGTACTCCCACGTTCATTTCGGCGTTATTCACAATAACCAAGATATAGGATCAACCTAAGTGTCCATCAGTGCATGAATAAAGGAACTGAGGTATATATACAGAGTAGAATACTCTTAAGCCTTAAAAAAGAAGAAAATACTCTCATTTGTGAAAATGTGGATGAACCTGGAGAATATTGACTCGAGTGAAACAAGTCAGGTACAGAGAGACACATACCACATGATCTCACTTAGAAGTGGAATCTAAAAAAGTTTAACTCCTACAAGTAGAGAGTAAAATGGTAACTCCAGGGACTGGAGGGTGGGTGGGAGATTGGTTGGTCAAAGGATTCAAAACTTCAGCTATGTAGGAAGGATAAGTTGAAGAGATTTATCGTTCAATGTTGTGACTACAGTGAATAATACTGTATCGCATTCTTGAAAATTGCAAGTATTCTCACCACAAAAAATTAGTATGCAGGTAATGCATATATTAACTAGCTCAACTGAGCCATTCCACTATGTACACATATTTCAAAACATTGTGCTATACAAGATAAAGAGGCACAGTTTTTACTTGTCAATTAAAAATAAATAAAACATTAAAAAGATTTGAATTTGTTTCTTTTGGGTTGTGTGAGACTTAAAGTGTGTAATTTTAAATCTCAGCTGATCTTCTTTACAGAATAATGTCACCTAACAAGTGCAGAAGTGATGATAGAAGTGAAAAATTATGTGATACCAAAACTGCTGGACACACCGTTGAGAAGAAACAGGATATCCGTACAGTTTGAAAGTGTGCACCCACAGGCTACACAGGGAAAATGTTCCTTCATAATAGAGGGGGTATCACCTTAACCATGTGTTCCAAATTGGTATCTCTGGTAGCAGGACTACCTGGTGGCATGTGCCTGCTGTGATGCAATTAGATACCAACAGCATGACCTGTGCAGTGTTCAAGTAACCATGATTAACCTGAATTTAAGCATGAAGAAATAATTGGATACATCCAGAGTATGGAATGTTCTATGAGACTACCGGCCTGGATTCTTAAAAAGAATCTATATCAGCCGGACTCGGTGTCTCAGTCTATAATCCCAGCGCTTTGGGAGGCTGAGGTGAGTGGATTGCCTGAGCCCGCGGGTTTGAGACCCGCCTGGGCAACTCGGAGAGATTTCATCTCTACAATCAATCAAAAAAGTTAGCCGGGTGTGGTAGCGCACCCCTGTAGTTCCAGTTACTTGGAAGGCTGAGGTGGAAGGATCGCCGGAGCCCAGCAGGTCGAAGCTGAGAGCGTGCCACTGCACTCCAGTCTGGGCGACAGAGTGAGACTCCAACTCAAAAAAAAAAAAAATCTATATCATGGAAATATATAGCATAAGGAAACAAAATGGTTTGAGCTGGGAGGACTGTCCTAGATTAGAGGAGATTAAAAAGATACAACATAACTCAATAAAAGGCACTTAATGGATGCTGAATTGGGGGGAAATAAAAGCTTTGGAAGACATTATTGGGACAGTTGGGAGGAAAATTGAACAAAAACTGTATTTTAGTGGTGAGGAGAATCTGTATGTTTAAGGGAGGAGAACGTCCTTAGTTTTAGGTGTTAGCAACCCAAGCATATAGGGGGCGGAGTTACACTGTGACCTCAATTTGCATTCAGTTGGTTCAGTGAAATAATGCACATTTATGAATGTGCACATGCACGTACATATAAACATACACATATTTACAGACGCAGGAAGGGAACGGGGAACATACAGCCAGACAACAAAAAGTTGGTGACTCTAGGAGAGGGTTTTCAGGTCTTCTTTGTACTACTTTTCAACTTTTCTGAAGGTTTAGAGTTTTCTAAAGGAAAAGATCAGATGAAAACAAAAAAGTCTCCTGCATTTGTCAGACTACTTACATCATGTGCGTGAGGACAGCAACGCACGTGATGTCTGACCACTGGTACCCAGGGGGTGCTCGGTTTGTTATTGCTGTTAAGTGACTTTGAACTTGCTTGCCCACCTGTTGGATAGGAAGACATCTTTTTCTTCTTGAGTTACAGTTTGCTTCCCACCTATCCCTAGCCGAGTGCACACAGCCATTTCTGCCATCACAGACACAGCTCTGGCCTATGGATATCCCCCTGGAAAATGAAATTGGCTTGTGGCCTGCTCTCCCATGTCCTGGGAAGGAAAAGCTTTCATCCTGAGCTCCCAGGGGAGATCCAGGCCCTCTGGATCCAGCCTCTACCACAGCCACACCTCTGGAGGGAAGTGGAAACAAGATTTGCCCAGGAAACCAGCACATCAGTGTTTCCTGCAGGTGCTCCTGTCCAGGTCCCCCGCCCTTGTGAGTATGAATGTGCCCCATTGGGCCAGGGCTGTCTCTTGCTTCCCGGTCCATCTATCTCCTGTGTCCTCATGCACTTTTGCCAGGCCCCAAGGTAGGGTGAAGGGCCCGGAAGCCAGCACTGCTGCAGTGGCCCCTGTAGAGTGGTTTCAAGGCAGTTACGCCCCGCTCCCTGACTCCACGCTCATGACTGTGCCCACCTGAAGAGGGGGCTCAGCTCTGGGGTTCTTATTCCAGTGGCGCCTGAAGGAGGCTGGACAGTCGACCAGCTTCATGGTGCCAGGCACATAGGTGCTGTCTCTACAACCCAAGTTCAGGTCCAAGTGTCTCTAGCCTCGGTGGGGATAGGGGGCTTGGGGGAGGACTTTCAGGAACATGTCAACCTGTTATTGGAGTGAGGTGAAGCTTCCAGGGAACCTGTGAGCCCGATTACTCTGAGATCTGAGTACTTCCAAAAGATCCTCCTTCCATCTCTCCTATGACCTTGGAATGTCATGGCTCCCTGAGCCCTGCTCCAGGGTTCCCGGGACCACGTCTCGTGCATTGCCCTCCCGGTCAAGAGTATTGCAGGACCTGTCTGTGGGTCCAGACGAGGAGATCTGAGTGTCTGTGTTGTGTAGCCTGAACCCCTTCTGAGGATGGCACGTCAAGAGGAGGGAACGCTTCCTGCAGCCAAAGAGAGGTATGGAAGGCCTTTGGTCAGCCTTTGTCCCTCAGCCTCTGGTCCCTGGAGCCTGCCACCTGCTTGCCTGGACCCCTGAACCTGCTGTCAATTTGCTCCTCAGTTTTGTTCAGAGTAACTTCCTGCGGGCCGGCAGTGAATGCCTGCTCAGCAACAAACCCCTGCCAGGTAGCCAGGACGGGGCGTGTCCTTGGTCTGTGTGGGCTCCACTGAGAGCATCTGGCCCTCTTTCAGTACAGCCACATTCACACTGGGAGCCTGACTCCAAAGAGGTGGGCCAGGGTGTCTCCCATCTTCAGGGAGGGGAAGGTCTTGGCACTAGTTTGCCCAGGGAGGGCCCCACTAGACGTCCACACCTCACCTGCATTCCCTTTACTAATGTAGTACATCCTCGCATGTGCCCCACACTCTAAAATAACATACATTTTAAAAAAATTGCTCAGGGGAACTGAAGCTAAACTCTTGGGGAAAGAGTTATCTTTTGATCTAATAAGGCCATCATGGGGCAAAAGGACAGAGGTCTTGGGAAATTTGCAATTTTTCCTCCTTCATATCTTTGAAAAAAATATCTTTCTTTTCTGTGCTGGAGAAAGTGATCACCTCTTTCCCCTTCTTTCTCACCGTGCTATCTGTTCTCTTTGAAGAAAACTAATCTGGTAATTCAGTCAGAGGATTTCCAGCCACTGCTCACAAGATTCCAAGCGAGAGTGGTGTTTTTTGGCCCTTGATGACTCTGCTTTCTTTTTTTTTTTTTGAGTGGGAGTCTCACTCCGTCGCCCAGACTGAAGTGCAGCGGCCGCTCCCGGCCACCGCAGCCTCGACCTGATGGGCTCCGGCGGTCCTTCTGCCTCCGCCTTCCAAGCAGCTGGACCTACAGGCATGCGCTACCACGCCCGGCTAATTTTTGGTTTATTGTAGAGATGAGGTCTCGCCAAGTTGCCCAGGCGGGTCTTGAACCCGCGGGCTCAGGCCATCCACTCACCTCAGCCTCCCAAAGCGCAGGACTACAGACTGAGCCACCAGAGCCCGGCTTTGGAATCCTTTTTTAACACAGTTTCCCAGAGGGTCACTTCCAAATGATAAGGATGGGCTAAAAGATACAAATTGTTGGCCATCCCTGGTGTATCGTGTACTTAATGTCCTGATGGAATAAAAGCCAAAGGTTAAAAGTTCAGTGGGACTTTTTTGTTTGTTCACTCATTGATAATTGCAAACTAAGCATTCTTATTTGATTTTGCTTGTTTAGTTTAACTCCCTTGGTACTTCACACCGCATATTTGCTAAAAGTACAATCTGTTTTGATTTATTTCATAAAGTTATAGCTACTTTTAGCCTGTTGTTATTTTGCATATGTTTTTGTTCTCCTTGTATTTTAAACAGCATTCAAATATATTTTTATTCCACTTGTGAGGCTGAACATGTCAATTTTTATCGAATTATGATAATTACCACATCAAAAACCCGTGGACCCCCAAATGAAACGAGCCAAACGACAGAGAGCTAACATTGATTAAAGGCTAACATATATTGAGCCCGATTGCTAAGTGCTTTGCTTGTCTTACTATGATGGTAAAATCCTTGCCATTGTCTTGACATATAGGTACTATCGTGTTTCCCACAATTTACAGTTGAGAAATGTAAGGTCTAGAGAGCTTCGGCTGCCCACCCAGAGTTACACACCTAATCTGGGATTTGCACCTGGGCGATTGAGGTTCACAGCTTCACAGCCACCACAGGAGAGGTCTTGAAGCAAAGATGATTGATGCAGTTCAATGCCAGGAGGCTCACTTCGAATATACAGAAGCAGGCCTTTTAGGTCTATTGAGTCTCCAGATTTTGAAGCAACGACTCTAAAACAAATTAGATTAAGAAATTTATGATTGTCTGAATGAGCCATGCTTCAAAATTTTATGTGTTAAACTGACAACCTTAGAAGCCTACCAGGTTACATGTGAGCATTAATACATTAAAATGATTGCTAAACCAAGTGTCTCCTAAAGATACTTGCTCTGAACTATAAAACTTTAAATTTATTTTATTTTATTTTTTTGCAGTTGGTCAAAGTGCAAATAAAGATATCATTTTATTCTTTAAAAAGGCAAGATCCTGGATATATATAAGTCATAGCTCAGAGTTAGGAAAAGAAACAATATAGAGTGGGTTTATGTGAAAATAAGGGAAAATAGTGTTTTCCATTGTTTTAAGTGACACAGATTTTCCAGGAATCCAAATACCACTGGTGATAAGATTAACATATTTTTATTTTAAAGATGTGGGGTGCAATTCAGAATTAGGTGTATAAGTGGTCATTGTACAGGTCAAGTTTGGGCCTCCCTTTGGTCCCCACTTTGCCTGGTTTGAGATCAGGTCCCCTGATTGATGCTGTGTCCTCCCCACCATCCCCGGCAGTATCCTGCTACTGCCAATTCCTTTCTTACAGTATTATGGTAGAGGCTCAGCGTCCGCTTGTGAGTGATAACACGTGGCACTCTGTTCTTTGTTTCTGTGATAGACCACTGAGTATGATCCACTCCAAATCCATCCACGTTGCTGTGAAGCCCACGTTTGTCCTTCTTTATGACTGCATGATATTCCTTTGTGCAAATGTGCCACATTTTAAAAATCCAGTCCAGTGTCGATGGGCAGCACGGTTGTTTCCATGTTTTTGCTATTGCGAATAGTGCTGCAATAAACACGTGTGTGCAGGTGTCTTTTTGTAGAGTGATTTGAGTTCTTCCGAGTATATTCCCAGCAGGGGATTGCGGTCACATGGAACATCAATGTCTAGTTCTTTCAGAAATCGCCACACAGTTTTTCAAAGAGGTTGCACTAGTTTGCATTCCCACCAGCAGAGTGGAAGCGTTCCTTTTTCTCCGCGTCCTCACCAGCATCTGTTGTTTCCTGTTCTATTAATGATGGCCATTCTGACTGGGGTTAGGTGGTATCTCAGTGTGGTTTTGATTTGCATTTCTCTGATGATGAGAGAGGCTGAGCACTTTTTCATCTGTCTGTTGGCTGCCTGTGTATCTTCTTTTGAGAATGTCTATTCATGTCTTTTGTCCACTTTCTTTCTTTCTTTCTTTCTTTCTTTCTTTCTCTCTCTCTCTTTCTCTCTCTCTCTCTCTCTCTCTCTCTCTCTCTCTCTTTCTTTCTTTTTTTTTCTTCTAGCATTTTTGAGTTCCTTGTAGATCCTGAATGTTAGGCCTTTGCCAGATATACAGTTGGTAAATATTTTTTCCCATTCTGTGGGCTGTCTCCCCGCTTTCTTGATGGTTTCTTTTTCATTGTAGAAGATTTTCAGTTCGATAAGGTCCCACTTGTCTATCTTATCTCTTATGGAATAGGCACTTGGGGTTTTGATCAGGAATCGGTTGCCAGTTCCAGTTTTCATAAAGGTGTCTCCTGCATTTTCTACGGTTCTTATAGTTTGAGGTTTTACGTTTAGGTCTTTGATCCATTTAGAGTCGATTTTTGTGTATGGTGATAGGTAGGGGTCCTGTTTCAGTCTTCTGCATGTGGTCAGCCAGTTTTCCCAGCACCATTTACCAAATAGGTTCTCCTCTCCCCAGTGGTTGTTGTTGGAGGCTTTGTTGAAGATGAGTTGGTTGAGAAATTGAGGCTTTGCTTCCAGAATCTCTATCCTGTTCCACTGTTCTATATGCCTGTTCTTGTACCAATACCAGGCTGTTTTGATTATTGTAGCCTTAAAGAAAAAAAAATTAAATTTTAAAATCTATGCATTTGATGTCAACTTACTTTATGTTTCTCTCTGTTCTAGAGGAAAAGGGTAAAGTAGGAGAAATAGTATATATTCTGTTTAATGGCAATTTCTGGAAATTTTATGTTCTGAACTTTCAGTGACACTATGATTATTCATCAACACTTGAAGTCCACACCAAGACCTTCCGTGATGGTTATCTGAAGGATGTGTGTTTGATTGCGAACCACCAATGAAACTTTGAATAATTATGTTGATTCTGCTGTCCATGTACTGATGCCTTAGGACTTCTAACTGGACCTAGCCTAGGTGAGGAGGGTGAGATCCTGAGAGGGAAGCGACCCAAGGAGGCAGGACTGCCATTCGGGTCTGGGTCTCTACACTTGAAAAGAGTAAGCAAGTCTGTGGGCACTGTGGGGTGACATACAGAGCACACGCACTTGTTCAGATAGTTCCAAACAAGATAGCTACGGAGTTTTTTGGTCTGAGCTCTGTGGGTAGATCGGTGGTCCTCATTTGTCTGTCCATCTGTCCGTCCACCCATGCATCCACAAATAATTACTGAGGGGCTTCTACGGGCTAGACATGACTTAATGGTTGGTGGTGTGTGTGTTTTGGGGGGCGGGTTCTAATCTGGTGCAAGGAGACAGATCATAAAATACGAACCAGATGGTAGCAGGTGCTATGCTACATGAAAAAAAGTAAGGCGAGCTAGTGGTGGGAAGCAGAGGGGCTGTGGCCAGGAAGCTGTGAACGTGCTCTCTAGGCAGATGGAACTAAGACCCGAAGGAGCACGGCTGGGGAAGAACCTTGGTGAGGGAATGCCAGCCAGAGGGAGTCCCAGGTTCTGAGACCTGGAGATTTGCCAGCTCTAGGAGCCAACTGGAATCTCAAGGCCATGTGGTCATCGGGGCGAGTGGTAGGGAAGGGATCAGACAGGTAGGTCAAGATCAAGGAGGCTCTGGGGCTGGGGGACAGTCTGGGCTTTATTTAAAGAGAAGAGCAACCCTTTGAAGGACTTAGATCCCTTGCTAAAAATCAGGACGGATTTCCAGTGGACGGTGGGTGGTCACTGTTGGAGAACGGTTTTTAGGAGACAGAAATGCTAATGGTGAGACCAACTCAGAGACTCTTCCACAGTCAAATAATTGCTCCCTGAAATTTATTCAGCCTTGGAATCGTGCTAAAGAACCACTCACTTTAAAGACATGTTCTGGAATTAGCGTTTTGGCAATGGTGATGGGAACATGTGCTCTGGCTAATGCTATTCCACGCCTGAGTTGTCCACGGGTCCCTGATCCCAGCTGCCTTACTGTTGGCTCATTCTCAATGGCCACGCCTGCTGGGCTGCATTGACTTACCTCTTAGACACCTGCAGGAGTCATTTGTTTCTCTCTACGATAGAAGCCTTTTCAGGGAAAGCCAGGTTCACCTCTCAGTTACCTGGAGAGGTTCAGTTACAGGGTTTTATCACGGATGGAAACAAGCTCAATCCTGTGCAGCCTCAAAAGGATTAAAGGATTGTTTACCTGTCCATGAGGGGGCGGAGCTCATTTGGGGCTGTGGGGAGTGAGCTTGGCGCGGCCAACACTGACTTCCTCCTTCCTGCAGAGTGAAGAGAAAAAATACTGGGGAGTAAAATTCACCTCTCAGAAAGAGGCAGGACTGTAATTTTAGGTAAGTCTGCATTTGGAAAAAAAAGCAAATAGACCATCTAAACCAATAATTAAAAAACCCAACCCAGGCGAGAAAAGCAAACTTTTTCTGAGCGATGGAATCCCACCCCCAGGAAATGTGCTGTCTCACCTTGATTTCCTAAATGGACTCCTTTATAAAGACTGGATTTCCTGAGATCTGGCAAGTCTTATCTACTTGTGCCCAGTGCCTGCTGTTGGTGCTCATTTGGAGAAGGCAGTCTTTGGACAGTGTGTGAGAGAAGAGCTCCATGGGAGAGGATCCCAGAGGTGCTGGAAAGGGGTCTTGGATTTTAGAAGGAGTTCACGCTCCTTCAAGGAGAGACTTGTGACTCCCAAGCTCAGGAGCCTGGGTTGGGCAAAAGCACCTGGATCAGGTTGGGCTGAGCTTGTTGGACACTCAGTGATGGTGACATGGAGGCTTTTCCTGGAGAGTACCGAACCCTCCCAGAAAAGTACCGAACGCTCTCTCCTGATCAGGTATGAAAATGAGCACAGTGACCGTCTTCAGGGCGGTTCGAAAGGGTCTCACCCTCCGCTCTCAACCTCTCTTGCATGCTGAGCCAGAAGCCAGTCAGCTCAAAACAGACTTGAGAGACGAACTCAAACACATTCTTCAAAGGTCAAGAGAAAATGTTGCTGCTAAAACTTATGGTCTTTTGTAAGACACTGTTTTCCTCTGCCTGGACCACCCGGAACTTAGTTTCTGGCTAAGATCTTGATTTGGACTGAATTGCGTCCCCCCAATTTAAGTGCTGAAGTCCTGTCTCCTCATACCTTAGAATGTGGTTATATTTGGAGAAAGGACCCTTAAGAGTTAACTGAGTCAAAATGAGGTCTTTAGAGTGAGACTTCATCCAGAATGACTGGTGTCCCTAAGAAGAGGAAATCTGGACACAGATACGTGCATGTACACAGGAGAGACTGTACGGAGATGGGGAAGACAGCTGTCTACAAGCCAAGGAGAGGCCTCAGAAGGAGCCAGCCCTGCTCAGACTTTCGATCTCGGATTTCCACCTCCAGAGCTGCGATGAAGTAAATGTCTGTTGGTTAAGCCATCCAGTCTGATACTTTGTCATGGTATTCCTAGCAGACTAATACAGACCTGTTCATTCTTTAAGCTTCAGCTAGTGCATCCCTTTCTCTGGTAACGTCTGTGTCTCCTGATTCAGACGTTTTATGTTCCCTCCTAGGGTGGCTGAATAACTTCCCAACCAATAGGGCAAAAGGGGCTACTTTTAATAATTACCACAGGATTAGTGGCTGTAAACTTGTTCTTTCCTGGACAAACAGGGAGGTAGTTCTTCCCTCTCTCTTCTGCACCGCGCCAGACACTGTGACTTCCTCTATCATGTGTGTTAAGTCAGCAAATCTCTTATCAAACATCTCCCCTACCAAGAAGGCCTTGAGCTTCTCGAGAGCTGGGCTGTGTTCTTGGCTTCTGTTCTCAGTCACTGGAACGGTGGCTGGCACTCCTAGGCACTCAGAGCATGCCTATTGACTTCATGAGTACGTTTATGTACCAATCCAACGTCTTGATAGCCTTTAAACAACCATAATGTTCATTCAGTTGAAAACATTTTTTTCTAATTGTAGAAAGACAACAAAAGTGGACATAATTCCATGGTCTAATAAGCTTGTTAGCAATAATTGAAAATTGCGAGAAAGAAAAGCAGGTAAAACATAAAAACCTACAGAATGGAACACAGTCATCTCGCTTTATTCCTGCTTCCAACTCTTCTCTACAAAGGGAAAATGTCAATAGTTTCCACTGCATCTTCTCATTAGAAAGTTATGCGTATGTGGCTCTCTCTATATCCATCTGTCTATCTGTCTATCCATCTATCATTTATCTATCATCTATCTATTCTCTTCTAAACTATCATCTATCTGTCTAGCTATCATTTCTCTATTTTGTCTTGTTTATCGAATGAGATCATCCTAAACACACGACTGATTTCTCGTTTTCTTTTCTTTTCTTTTTTTTTTTTTGAGTGGGAGTCACTCCATCGCCCAGGCTGTAGTGCAGTGACACACTCACGGCCACCCAGCGTCAACCCACTGGGCTCCGGCGATCCTTCCACCTGTTTTCCATGTAGCCGACGTGTGCTACCATGGCCGGCTAATTTTTGATTTATTGTAGAGACAATGTCTTGCCAAGCTGCCTGGGCTGGTCTCAAACCCGCGGACTCAGGCAATCCACCCACCTCGGTCTCCCAAAGTGCTGGGATGACAGGCTGAGTCACCGAGCCTGGCCACTTCTTGTTTTTAAAAATTGACATTGGTCTTTCTATAGGAAGACTTACAGATATTCTTTCCCCTCATTCCTTTGAGTGATTACTCTTTATTTCATTGCACTGTACTTTATTTAAGTAGTACTCTAAGCTGTAAGGAACATTTTTGGGCGAGTTTTTGAAACAAATTGGGACTAAGTCTGTACTGTGAGTTTCAGGGCAGGGGCATGTACGTTTAAAATTTTTGTAGATACTGCCACAGTTGTCGCCTAAAGGACAGTATGCTTCCACTATAGGGTGAGAGGTACCTACTTCCTCATGGCTTTTCCGGCAGTTAGTATCCTTTAACTTTCTGATACTTACCAATTTGGGAAAAGAAACATACCTTGTTTTGAATAGAAGTCATTCACATCTAAGTCAGGACAAATATTCTTTCATAAAGGTGTTGGCTTCCTTTTGTATTTCTTTTTCTTTCCTTTGCTTACTCATATAGACACCCACTTTTTTCTGTTGGGTGATTTATTTCCTATTGTTTTATGTGAGCTCTTTGTAATTAATATCTATTATTTTCACATATATTGCAACATTGCTTCCTCAGTTTGTACTTTATTCTGTTAATTGTTTATGATATTTCTGTTGTGAAACAAAAATACGTATTTGCATGTTCAAGGTTGTCAATATTTTCCTTATGGCTTCTGTGTTTTGTTTTCTGCTTTCCATGGGCTTCTTTATTCTGAGATTATAAATAATTAACTCATGCATTTTCCTTCAAACTTTGTCTTTAACTCATTGATTTAACAAAAATTCATCTTACTGGCAGCTGAGGTAAAGCTCCAGCTTTATTTTGTTCAAGTGTTAGCCAGTGATCTTAATATATTTTATTGAATAATCTGTCTTTCCCCCATTGACTTGAAATGTTAGTCTATGATAAGCTAAATTTCAACATGAATTTGAAACTGTCTATTTTGTTCCAAAGACGTTTCCTCTCTATTGTAAGTATATTTTTAAAGAATTCCATAATTATCTGTAGGGCTAGTTCTTTTTTCATTCTTCTTCAGCATTTCTCCAGGTTTTCTTATGTGTTTATTAATCAATGCTTTTTCATATTATTAAAAAAGTAAGAAAAAGAGAATAGGAAAGAAAAAGAAACTACAACAACAACAAAGAAATCCTAATGATATTTTAAATTGTGAAATTGAGACTGCATTAAACTTTGGTTAATTTAAGAAGAATTGAGGCTGGGCTTGGTGGCTCAACCTGTAATCCCAGCGCTTTGGGAGGCCGAGGTGAGTGAATTGCC
>NW_007252156.1:178217-178683 GCF_000164805.1 Carlito syrichta
TCCGCCTACCGCAGCCTCGACCTGCTGGGGCTCCGGCGATCCTTCCGCCTCAGCCTTCCAAGTAGCTGGAATTACAGGCATGCACTACCACGCCCGGCTGATTTTTTGATTTATTGTAGAGATGAGGTCTCGCTGCCCAGGCGGGTCTCGAACCCGCGGGCTTAGGCAATCCACTCACCTCAGCCTCCCAAAGGCGCGGGATTACAGGTTGAGCCACCGAGCCCGGCTTCTCCAGGTTTTCTTATGTGTTTATTAATCAATGCTTTTTCATATTATTAAAAAAGTAAGAAAAAGAGAATAGGAAAGAAAAAGAAACTACAACAACAACAAAGAAATCCTAATGATATTTTAAATTGTGAAATTGAGACTGCATTAAACTTTGGTTAATTTAAGAAGAATTGAGGCTGGGCTTGGTGGCTCAACCTGTAATCCCAGCGCTTTGGGAGGCCGAGGTGAGTGAATTGCC
>NW_007252156.1:178703-199221 GCF_000164805.1 Carlito syrichta
GCGGTGGCCGGGAGCGGCCACTGCACTCCAGTCTGGGTGACAGAGTGAGACTCCCAACTCCAAAAAAAAAAGAAAGAGAAAAAAAGAAAAAAACAAAAGAAGAATTGAATGAAAAGTTTCAATACTGAGTCTTTTCTACCAAGAAAATGAAATTAAAAATATTTAAATATATATTTAATTATTTTGATTTAAAAGTGTGGGATACAATTCAGGGTCAGATACACATGTGATCATTGTACAGGTAAAGTGTGGGCACCATGTTATGTGCCTCCATTTCCCCCCACCCCCAGCAGTGTTCCACTACTGCCAATTCCTTTCCTATAGTCTTATGGTAAATGTTCAGGGTCCTCTTATGAGTGAGTACATGTGGTACTCAGATCTTTGTTTCTGTGATAAATCACTGAGTATGATAGACTAATTCTATCCAGGTGACTGCAAAGTTCATAATTTTGTTTCTCTTTTTTTGTTTTTTGAGTTGGAGTCTCACTCTGTCGCCCAGACTGGAGTGCAGTGGCCGCTCCCAGCCACTGCAGCCTCGACCTGCTGGGCTCCGGCGATCCTTCCGCCTCAGCCTTCAGAGAAGCCGGAATTACAGGCACGGGCTACCATGCCCGGCTGATTTTTTTGATTTATTGTAGAGATGAGGTCTCGTTCCCAGGTGGGTCTCGAACCCGCAGGCTCAGGCAATCCACTCCCCTCAGCCTCCCAAAGGCGCGGGATTACAGGCTGAGCCACCGAGCCTGGCTAATTTTGTTTTTCTTTATGGCTACATAATATTCCATCATGTAAATGTACCACATTTTCTTTATCCATTCCACTTGTGATAGGCAGCATGGTTGGTTCCATGTTTCTGCTATTGTGAATAATGCTTCTATAAACATGCTTGTGAAAGTATCTTTTTTTTTTGAGTGATTTGAGTCCCTCTGGGTATGTTCCAAGAAGGGGGATTGCTGGGTAGTACAGAAAGTCAATTTTCAGATGTTTTAGAAATTCCACAGAGTTCGTACTAGTTTACATTCCCACCAACAGTGTAGAAGTATTCCCTTTTCCCCATATCCTCTCCAGCATCAGTTGTTTCTTGAGTTATTGATAATGGCCATCCTGACTGGAGTTAGGTGGGTACCTTAGTGTGGTTTTAATTTGCATTTCTTTGATGATTAGTGAGGCTGAGCATTTTTTAATGTATCTGTTGGCTGCTTGTATGTCTTCTTCTGTGAAGTGTCTATTCATATCTTGTTCCATTTTTTAACAGGGCTGTTTGTTTTTTTCCTTTCAGCACGTTTGAGTTCTCTGTAAATCCTGGATGTTAGGCCTTTGTCAGATTTATAGTTGGCAAATATTTTTTCCCATTCTGTGGGCTGTTTCTCCATTCTCTTGATGGTTTCTTTTGCTTTGCAGAAGTTTTTCAGTTTGATGAGGTCCC
Source organism: Carlito syrichta (assembly GCF_000164805.1). Lineage (NCBI taxonomy): Eukaryota > Metazoa > Chordata > Mammalia > Primates > Tarsiidae > Carlito > Carlito syrichta. The sequence goes on from NW_007252156.1 coordinate 180,127, forward strand.
ACTTGTCTATCTTATCTTTTATGGCATTTGCCTTTGGAGAGTTGATCAGGAATTGGTTGCCTATTCCAATTTCCATATGGGGGTTTCCTGCATTTTCTTCTAGGATTCTTATAGTTTGAGGTTTTACATTTAGTTCTTTGATCCATTTAGAGTTGATTTTGTGCATGGTGATAGGTAGGGGTCCTGTTTCAGTCTTCTGCATGTGGTTAGCCAGTTTTCCCAGCACCATTTACTGAATGGGTTCTCCTCTCCCCCAAGTGGAGGCTTTGTGTAAGATGAGTTGGTTGAGAAATTGAGGTTTTGCTTCCAGAGTCTCTATCCTGTTGTGTTGGTCTTTATGCCTGTTCTTGTGCCAATACCAGGCTGTTTTGATTATTGTAGCTTTATAATAGAGTTTGAAGTCTGGAAGTGTGATACCTCCTGCTTTGTTTCTTTTGCTAAAAATTGTTTTTGCTGTTTGTGGTCTTTTATGTTTCCATATGAATTTCTATATTTTCACTTCCAGGTCTGAGAAGACTGATGCTAGTAATTTAATGAGTATTGCGTTAAATCTGTAGATTGTCTTTGGTAGGATGGATATCTTAACAATGTTAATTCCTCCAATTCATGAGCATGGGATAATTTCCATTTGTTTGTGTCTTCTTTGATTTCTTTGAGCAGTGTTTTGGAGTTTTCATTGTAAAGGTCTTTCACTTCTTTGGTTAGTAATATGTCAAGGTATTTTTTTTTTGTGGCTATTGTGAATGGAGTTGTGCTTTTTATTTGGGTTTCTGTCTGTTTATTGTTGGTGTATAGGAATGCGACTGTCTTTTGCACATTCATTTTATTCCCTGAGACTTTGCCAAAGTCCTTTATCAATGCAAGGAGATTTTTGCCAGATTCTCTTGGGTTTTCAAGGTATAGGATCATGTCATTGGCAGAGAGAAATAACTTAACTTCTTCTTTTCCTATTTGGATACTCTTGATTTCCTTCTCTTATCTGATTGCTGTAGCTAGGACTTCCAACACAATGTTGAACAGGAAAGGGTGAGAGTGGGCAGCCTCGTCTTGTTCTGGTTTTCAGGAGAGATGGTTCCAATTTCTGTCTTTTAGCAGTATGTTGACTGTGGATTTACCATAGATGACTCTTACTATTTTGAAACTCTTACTATGTTTTATCTATGTCTAAGTGCTCAAGGGTTTTTATCAAAAGATATGAATTCCCCTCTTAGTACTATTTTCAGTATGAATTTTATCAAAAGATATGAATTCCCCTCTTAGTACTGTTTTCATGGAATCCCAGAGGTTTTGGTAAGCTATTTCTTTGTTTTTGTTTGTTTCCAGGAATCTTTTAATTCTTCTTTGATTTCTATGTTGATCTAGGACTTGTTCAGCATCATGCTGTTTAGTGTCCATGTCTTTGTGCATTTGGGGGGAAGCTTTTTTGTATTGATATTTATTTTTATTCCACTGTGGTTTGAGAAGGGACATGACAGTATTTTCATCTTATGAAATTTGTTTATACTTGATTTATGACCAAGGATGTGGTTGATCTTGGAGTACATTCCATGGGGTGATGAGTAGAATATGTAACCTCTGGTTGCTGGGTAGAGTGTTCTGCAGGTGTCTATTAGGTCCATTTGGTCAAGCACCAAGTTGAGGTTCTGGATCTTCTTGTTGAATTTTTTGCCTCAATAATCTGTCTAGGGTTGAGGGTGGAGTGTTAGAGACCCCAGCTATGATAGTGTTAGAGTCGTTTTTTAAAGTTTACTTAGTAGCTGCTTTATAAAAGCTGGAGTTCCTGTGTTTGGTGCATATGTGTTATAGGATGGATATTTCTTGTTGATGAATTTGACCTTTTGTTATTATGCAGTGTACTTCTGTATCTTTTTAAATTTTTGCTAGCTTAAAGATTATTTTGTCTGATATTAAGATTGTGACTCCTGCTTTCTTTTATGTTCTGTTCACCTGAAAATTTGTTTTCCATCCTCTAACTTTGAATCTGTGAGTGTCCCTTCTGGTTAGGTGTGTCTCCTGAAGACAGTATTTTGCTGCATAATGTTTCTTTATCCAGTTTTCCATTCTATGCCTTTTCAGTGGTACATTTAGGTTAATTATTGAGATGTGAGAGTTTATCCCTGTCATGAGGCTCTTATAGACTTTGTTGTTTGTTTACTTATTTGTCTTTTGATTTTCTTTTGATTTTTGGGTTGATTTATGTGTGTGTTTTCAATCTTGCAGACGTGATGCCTGCTTTATTGCTTCTGTTTTCTTGCATTCTTGGGAGAATGTGACAGTCATGAATATTTACATATTTTCATGCATTTAATTATACAGAGTAAAAATAAACAAAAGTATGCATCAGGGAATAAATGAAAATATTTCAAACATAGGCTGGTGAAATTATTGTGGGTGGGGTTGGGAATGGTAGGCCCTATGAGAAGTTTGTACAAAACTCAATTCGCTCACAATTATTTTTATTATTAAAAAGATGTGGAGTACAATTCAGGGTTAGGTTTACAAACATTGATTATGAAGGTACCTTTGTTGATGAGGCATGCCCTTCCCTCCCCTAGCAGTTTCCCTCAACTGCCAATCTCACCCCCTCCCCTGACAGTTTCCCACTACTGCCAATCTCTTTCTTTTAGAATTGTAATTGCTCAAGTTTCACTTATGAATGAGAACATATTGTACTCTGTTGTTTCTGTGATTGATCACTGAGTATGATTGACTCTAAATCCATCCAAGTTGCTGCGAAGTCCATATGTTTGTCCTTTATGCTGCATAATATTCCACTGTGTATAGGTACCACATTTTCTTAATCCAGTCCAGCTTCGATGGGCAGCATGTTTGGTTCCATGTTTTTGCTATTGTGAATAGAGCTGCAATAAACATGCACGTGCAGGTGTCTTTTTGATAGAATGACTTGAGTTCTCCTTGGTATATTCCCAATAGGGGGATTGCTGGGTCATATGGAAGGTCAATTTCTAGGTCTTTCAGAAATCACCACACTGTCTTCTAAAGAGGTTGCACTAGTTTGCATTCCCACCAGCAGTGTAGAAGCATTCCTTTTTCTCTGCATCCTCACCAGCATCTGTTGTTGTTTGTTTTATTAATGATGGTCATTCTTACTGGGATGAGGTGGTATCTCAATGTGGTTTTGGTTTGTATTTCTCTGATGAGGAGTGAGGCTGAGCACTTTTTCATGTGTCTGTTGGCTGCCCATATATCTTCTTTTGAGAAGTGTCTATTCATGTCTTTTGCCCACATTTCAATGGGGCTGTTTGTTTTTTCCCTTTCAGTGCATTTGAGCTCCTTGTAGATCCTGGATGTTAGGCCTTTGTCAGATATACAGTTGGCAAATATTTTTTCCCAGTCTGTGGGCTGTCTCCCTGCTCTCTTGATGGTTTCTTTTGCTTTGCAGAAGTTCATTAGCTTGATGAGGTTCCACTTGCCTATCTTATTTCTTAAGGTGATGGGAATTTAGGGTTCTGAATAGGAATTGGTTGCCAGTTCCAATTTCCATAAGGGTGTCTCCTGTGTTTTCTAAGATTTTTATAGTTTGAGGTTTTACGTACCTCTATGCTGTCACATTTAAAGGATTATTTTTTTGGAGGACAAAAATAGATGTAAATACTATAGGCAGTGTAAATATTATGTTTGCACAAGTGTAAATGGTATAAGTGCTATATATTTCTTCAAAATATAGGAGCATACCAAGATATGAGGAAAAAGTGGCAATTACTTGAAATCTCACCACCCAAAGAAAATGACCAGCAATAGCCTCCATTTGCACTTCACGTCCACACACAGACAAATGAAAATATCCTACACCTATCCTGTACATATGAATATATCTATACATATTTATATTCACATATTTGAATGATTTTAGGTGCTGAACTGGCTGGATGGAGAGATGCCTAGAAGACTGGTGAAGCATTGTTTCTGGGTGTTTCCAGGAAGGTGTTTCCAGAGGAGATTAATGCAGGAGTCAGTGGACTGAGGGAAGAAGGCCTGCCCTCAATGTGGGTGGGCCCTGTCCAGTCTGCTGTGGGCGTGTCTGGAATAGTTAGAAGTTGGAAGAGCAGTGGCTTTCTCTGCTCTTTCTGTCCCTTGCTGAATGGGACATATTTTTCTCCTCCTGCCTTTGGACATCAGACTTCAAGTTCTATAGCAGAATGTGGCAAATGCTCAAATATATATTTCTTGTGTGATCGAGTGAATGAACGCGGAAACACATGAGTCACTGCTTCGGGGTCAGCAGTTGGCCCCATGGCAATCACCTGGGATGACAAATTGTCTCCCATTAACCCTGTGGCAGAAAGGGTGGCTGGCGACAGTTAAAGGTATTTCCTCTTGAAAGTCAAGCTGCAAGCTTTAAAGTCCTTCCAGGCTCATGCCCTCCAGAGCAGTAACCTAAGCCATACCCAAGGCTGGTTGAGTCACAGCTGGATCAGCTGGAGTCACAGGGATGGGGGAACAGCATCCAGAGACAGACTGGGCAGTGGCACCGAGGATTCTTTCCCTTTATAGGCAGAAATTTGTTTCTCATCTCTGGCCTATGAAATGTCTAACTGCTTGTGTAGAAAGGTTTTACATCGGACTCCTATCTCTCACTATCCACAATAATCAACTCTGAATGAGTCAAAGACCTAAACATAAAACCTCAAACTAAAAGAAGTTTAGAAAACACAGGAGACACTCTTGCAGAAATTGGAATAGGCAACCAGTTCCTGATCAAAACTCCAGATGCCTCTGCCATAAGAGATAAGCTAGACAAGTGGGACCTCATCAAATTGAAAAACTTCTGCAAAGCAAAAGAAACCATCAGGCGAGTGGGGAGACAGCCCACAGAATGGGGAAAATTATTGCCAAGTGTACATCTGACAAAGGCCTAACATCCAGGATCTACAAGGCACTCAAATGTGCTGATAAGGAAAAAAAATGAACAGTCCCATTACAAAGTGGGCAAAAGATAAGAGTAGACACTTGTCAAAAGGAGACATACGAGCAGCCCACAGACACATGAAGAAATGCTCAGCCTCACTAATCATCAATGAAATGCAAATCAAAACCACACTGAGATGCCACCTAACCCCAGTTAGGATGACCATGATTAATAACTCCAAAAACAACAGATGCTGGCGAGGATGTGGAGAAAAGGGAACACTTCTACACCGTTGGTGGGAATGTAAATTAGTACAACCTCTGTGGAAAACAGTGTGGTGATTCCTAAAAGACCTAAAAATCAACCTTGCATATGACCCAGCAATCCCTCTTCTGGGAATATACCCAGAGGAACTCAAATCATGCTATGAAAAAGATATCTGTACATGTATGTTTATTGCAGCTCTATTCACAATAGCAAAACATGGAACCAACCATGCTGACCATCAAAATTAGACTGGATTAAGAAAAGGGGTACATATACATGATGGAGTATTATGCAGTCATAAAGAAGGACAAAATTATGGACTTTGCAGCAACTTGGATGGATTTTAGAGTCTATCATATTTAGTGATCTATCACAGAAACAAAGAACTGAGTACCACATATTCTCACTCATAAGTGCATCCTGAACAATAATCATAAAACTATAAGAAAGGAATTGGTAGTAGTAGAACACTGCCAGGGGAAGGAGAGGGGGCATATAACACCAATAAGGGTACACAAACTCAAACCAGGCAGAGTGGGACTCAATGGGAGTCCCAAACTTTACCTGTACGATGACCACTTATCTACCTAGTCCTGAACTGTACCCCACATCTTTAAAATAAGATACAAACAAAAGAAGAAAGTCTTTACATCTATAGGCTTTATTGTGTCAGTACAGGTATGGTTCTGAGACTGGGAATGAGGGGCTAGAGGATTTGGGGAAGGGTGACAAGCTTATTTATGGAATAAATAAGAAATCTGTGTTTGATCCAGAGCACCTCATGTGAGCAATACAGACAAACATGAAAACACCATATAGGATGTCTGACAGCTTTATTAGTTACTCTTGATGAATAAGAATTCATTTTATTTACAGATTATGGCCAGTATCCTGTAAACTATATTGCAACATACATCCTGTACGTATATCTATATATACTGTGTTTTTCCTAGGAAAATTTCCCATTAGTTGTAGGAAGTTTATAGGCTCAGAGAATTTCTATTTTTAGCAGATATAGTCTATTTTTCTTTTTAAAAAATATTTTACTTTAAAGGCGCAGGGTGCCAGAATGGGAAAAAATATTTGCCAACTGTATATCTGACAAGGGCCTAACATCTAAGATCTACAATTAACTCAAAAGCACCAAAAATAAAAAAGCAAACAGCCCCTTTAAAAAGTGGGCAAAAGACATGAATAGACTTTTCTCAAAAGAAGATATCTGGCAGCTAAAAGACACATGAGAAAGTGCTCAGCCTCGCTTATCATCCGAGAAATGCAAATCAAAACCACATTGAGATACCACCTAACCCCAGTCAGAATGGCCATCATTAATTAAACAAACAACAATAGATACTGGTGAGGATGAGGAGAGAAAGGAACACTCCTACGCTGCTGGTGGGAAAGCAAACTAGTGCATCCTTTTTGGAAGACAGTGTGGCGATTTCTGAAAGAACTAGACATTTACCTTCCATGTGACCCAACAATCCCCCTTCTGGGAATATACCCAGAGGAATGCAAGTCGTTCTACCATAAAGATACCTGCACACGTATGTTTACTGCAGCTCTATTCACAAGAGCAAAAACATGGAACTAACTGTGCTGCCCATCGAAACTGGACTGGATTAAAAAAAATGTGGTACATATACACAGTGGAATATTATGGAGCCTTAAAGAAGGACAAACATATGGACTTTGCCACAACTTGGATGGATTTAGAGTCTCTCATACTCAGTGCTCTATCACAGAAACAAAGAACAGAGTATCATATGTTCTCACTTATAAGCCGACCTTGAACAATTATCATAATACTATACTATAGTGGAAAACTGCCAGGGAAGAGGAGGTGGGATTGGCAGTTGAAGGAAACGGCCAGAGGAGGGAGGGGCACACCTCAACAACAAAGGTCCCTGCATAATGAACATTTGTATACCTAACCCTGAATTGTATCCCTCATCTTTTTTTTTTTTTTAGTTGGAGTCTCGCTCTGTTGCCGATTGCAGTGCAGTGGCCACTCCCGGCCACTGCAGCCTCGACCTGCTGGGCTCCGGTGATCCTTCCGCCTCAGCCTTCCAAGGAGCTGGAACTACAGGCACGCGCTACCATGCCTGGCTAATATTTTGATTTATTGTAGAGATGAGGTCTCACCAAGTTGTCCGGGCAGGTCTCGAACTCGCGGGCTCAGGCAATCCACTCACCTTGGCCTCCCAAGGCGCAGGATTACAGGCTGAGCCACCGAGCCCGGCTGTATCCCTCATCTTTAAAATAAAATAAAAAAAAGATGTGGGGGCAACTCAGGATTAGGTATACAAGTGAATATCATACAGGTAAAGTTTGAACCTCTCTTTGGCCCCTACTTTGCTGGTTTGAGATCAGGTACCCTTATTGATGTTGTCTCTGCATCACCAACCTGGCAGTATCCTGCTACTGCCAATCCCTTTCTTAGAGAATATAATCTTTTTTTCTAAAGGCTCATAAAAATAGATTACCTCTAAGTACACAGAGCAATATATTCTTTCCAGTCTAGTCCACTCTTGGCCAATAGTAAGTATTATCATCCTTTTAATTTTTTTTTTTTGAGTTGGAGTCTCACTCTGTTGCCCAGACTGGAGTGCAATGGCCGCTCCCGGCCACCGCAGCCTTGACCTGCTGGGCTCCGGCGATCCTTCTGCCTCAGCTTTCCAAGTAGCTGGAACTACAGGCGTGCGCTACCACACCTGGCTAATTTTTTGTTTATTGTAGAGACGAGGTCTTGCCAAGTTGCCCAGCGGATCTTAAACCTGCAGGCTCAGACAATTCACTCACCTCTGTCTCCCAAAGTGCCAAGCCTGGCCCATTCTTTTAATTTTTTAAGACTTTGCTACTTATTGGGTGAGACATTTTTCTTTTTTCGTCTCTTAATCTGTACTTCCTTGACAACTAAGAATGAGATTGAGAATCTTCATAAGGTTTTTGTGTTCGTCCTTTTGTATGTGAGGGTTGTGTGTGTGTGAATTGCCTGTCCATATTTTTGTCCATTTTTCTTTTGGGATAAATACCTCTTTCATATTTGTTTATAAGAGTTGTTTGATGAAAATCCAAGAGAATCTGTCAAACATTTGCTTGCACTGATAAAGGACTTTGGCAAAGTCTCAGGGTACAAAATTAATGCGTAAAAGACAGTTGCATTCCTCTACACCAACAACAAGCAGACAGAGACCCAAATAAAAAGCACACTCCCATTCCCAATGGCCACACAAAAAATGAAATCCCTCGGCATCTTCCTAACCAGAGAAGTGAAAGACCTTTACAATGAGAACTACAAAACACTGCTCAAAGAAATCCAAGAAGACACAAACGGAAAAATAGTCCATGCTCATGGATAGGAAGAATCAACATTGTTAAGATGTCCATCATACCAAAAGCAATCTACAGATTCAACGCAGTACCCATTAAGTGACCAACATCATTCTTCTCAGACCTGGAAATGACAATACAGAAATTCATATGGAAGCATACACGACCACGAATAGCCAAAACAATCATTAACAAAAGAAACAAAGCAGAAGTTATCACACTTCCAGACTTCAAACCTTACCATAAGGCTACTGTTATCAAAATAGCCTGGTATTGGTACAAGAAGAGGCATATGGACCGATGGAACAGGATAAAGATTCCAGAAGAAAAACCTCTATTTCTCAACCAACGCATCTTTGACAAAGCCTCCAACAACAACCACTGGGGAGAGGAGAACCTATTCAGAAAATGGTGCTGGGAAAACTGGCTGACCACATGCAGAAGATTGAAACAGGACCCCTACCTATCACCATACACAAAAATCAGCTCTAAATGGATCAAAGACCTAAGTGTCAAACCTCAAACTATAAGAATCTTAGAAAACATAGGGACACCTTTGTGGAAATTGGAACTGGCAACCAATTCCTGATCAGAACCCTAAGTGCCCATACCATAAGAAATAAGATAGACAGGTGGGACCTCATCAAACCGACAAGCTTCTGCAAAGCAAAAGAAAACATCAAGAGAGCAGGGAGACAGCCCACAGACTGGGAAAAAATATTTGCAAACTGTATATCTGACAAAGGCCTAACATCTAGGATCTATGAGGAACTGAAATGTGCTGAAAAGAAAAAAGCAAACAGCCCCATTAAAAAGTGGGCAAAGGACATGAATAGATACTTCTCAAAAGAAGATACTTGGGCAGCCAACAGACACATGAAAAAGTGCTTAGCCTCACCTATCATCAGAGAAATGCAAATCAAAACCATATTGAGATACCACCTAACCCCAGTAAGAATGGCCATCATGAATAAAACAAACAAGAGAGGCTGGTGAGGATGTGGAGGAAGAGGAAAGCTTCTACACTGCTGGTGGGAATGCAAACTAATGCAACCTCTTTGGAAGACAGTGTGGTGATTTCTGAAAGAACTAGAAATTGACCTTCCATATGACTCAGCAATTTCCCTATTGGGAATATACCTGGAGGAACTCAAATATTTCTACAAAAAAGATACCTGCACACATATGTTTGTTGCAGCTGTATTCACAACAACAAAAACATGGAACCAACCGTGCTGCCCATCGAAACTGGCCTGGATTAAAAAAATGTGGTGTATATACACACTGGAATATTATGCAGCCATAAAGATTAAAAAAATGTGGTGTATATACACACTGGAATATTATGCAGCCATAAAGAAGAACAAACATATGGACTTTCCCACAACTTGGGTGGATTTAGAGTCTATCATACTCAGTGACCTATTGCAGAAACAAAGAACAGAGGACCATATGTCCTCACTCATAAGCAGACCTTGAACAACTATCATAACACTGTAAGAAATGGATTGGCAGTAGTGGGAAACTGCTAGGGGTGGGGGTGGGATTGTCAGTTGAAGGAAACTGCTAGGGGAGGGAGGGGCACACCTCATCAACAAGGGTACCTGCATGATCAATGTTTGTATAACTAACCCTGAATTGTACCCCATATATTTAAAATAAAAACATTTAAAAAAAGAGTTGTTTGAATATAATGTATAATGACTTACCTAAATATTCTTTTTCTATTGATTTTTATCTCAGTTTCTGCTTAGTTGAATCACCTTTAAGTAGTGAAAATATATTTAAGTATGTCCATCTATTCCTTTATTAATTTTTTTTCTACCTTGGCAATGAAAATGTTCCTTAGAATTTAAGTTGTACATATAATGTTCTGATTTTCTACCAGGGTTTTTCCTGATTAGTTTTTACATTAAGTCTTTATTTATTTATTTTTTTGTTTTTAACTTTTTATTGAGTTTAATGTTCATATATACACACATGAAGAAATGTATACATATCTAAGTATGCATTGAATCTGTAGATTACTTTGGGCAGTATAGTTATTTTAGTAATGTTGATTCTTCTAACCCATGAACATGAGCTATATTTCCATTTCTTTATATCCTTTGCAATTTCTGTTATCAGTGCTTTATAGTTTTCCTTGTAGAGATCTTTTACATATTCTTAGGTTTTTTAACTTTTTGGCTGCTATTATAAATGGATGAATTCTTAATCTGACTCTCTGTTGGTCACTATTGGTGTATAGCAGTGCTACTGATTTTTGTGAGTTGATTTTGTATCCTGAAACTTTAACAAATTCATTTATCACATCCAGTAGTCTTTTAGAGGAGTCTTAAAGGTTCTCTGGGTGTAAGATCATACTTTTGGCATTCAAAGATAGTTTGGTTCCTTTTTCCAATTTGGATGTGCTTTATTTATTTTTCTTGCCTGATTGTTCTGGCTAGGACTTCCAGTAACTATGTTGAATAGTAGGAGTGAAAGTGGATGTACTTGACTTCTTCCACTTCTAGTTGAATATGTTCAAGTGTTCTTTGTTTAGGATGACATTTATTTTGTTTTTTTCTTATTTTGAGGAATGTTTTATTGAGGGTTTTTATCATGAATGGATGCTGAATTTTATCGAATGCTTTCTCTGCATCTATTGAAATGATCATATAACTTTTGTTTTTAATTTAATGTATGCAGTGGATCATGTTTATTGACTTGCATATATTGAACCACCCCTGTATCCTTGGGATAAAACCCACTTTGTTATAGTGAATTTTTTTAATGTGTTGCTGAGTTTACTTTGCTAATATTTTGTATTTTGTTGAGGATTCCTACATCTATTTTCATAAGGGATATTGATCTGTAGTTTCTTTTTTGTTGTGTCTTTTTCTGGCTTTGATATCAGAGTGATACTGACTTCGCGGAATGAGTTAGGGAGAATCCTCTTCTCTTCAGTCTTATGGAATAGCTTCAGTAAAATTGGTACCTGTACTTTGAAAGTCTGGTACAATCTGCCTTGAGTTCATTAGGTCCTGTACTTTTTTTTTTTTTTTTTGATTGGAGACTTTTAATTACTGTTTAATCTTGTTACTCATTTTTGGTCTGCTCAGGGTTTCTATTTCTTCCTGATTCAAGGTTGAGAGGGTTGTATGCTTCCAAGAATGTATCCATTTCCTCCAGATTGTCCAGTTAGTTTGTATAGGAGTGTTCATAATGGTCTTAAAAGATCTTTTGAATTTCCATCATATCAGTTGTAATGTCTCTATATTCATGTCTGATTGAACTAACTTGAATCTTCTCTCTTCATTTTATAACTATTCTGCCTAGTGGGCTATCTTTTTTTTTCAAGGAAACATTTTTATTTCATTGGTCCTTTGTATTTTTTTATTCAATTTCATTTAGTTCAACTCTGTCTTTGTTATTTCCTTTCTTCTACTAACTTTGGGTTTGTTTTATTGTGTTTTTCTAGTTTCTTGAGGTATGATGTTAGCTATTTGATACACAGTCTTTCACTCTTATTAATGTAGACCTTAAGTGCTATAAATTTTCCTCTGAGCACAGTTTTGGCTGTGCCCCAGAGGTTTTGATAACATGTTTCATTGTTGTCAATCATTTCAAGGATTTTTAAATTTCCATTTTGATATCATTGTTAATCAAGGATCGTTCAGGAGCAGGAGCAGATTGCTTAATGTCCATGGTTTTGCTTGGTTTTGTGAGTTCTTCCTGGATTTAATTTCTAGTTTTATTCCACTATGGTCTAAGAAGGTGTTTAATATGATTTTGATTTTTATGAATTTATTGAGACTTGATTTGTGACCTATCATATGATTTATCTTGGAGAATGTTCCCTGTGCTGATGAGAAAAAATGCATTCTGTAGATTTGTGGTGGAAATTTCTGTAGATGCCTATTAGTTCCATTTTCTCTTAGGTCTGGTTTAACTCCAATGTTACTTGTTGTCTTTCTGCTTTGATGATTTGTCTATTGCTGTCAATAGAGTGTTGAAGTCACCCACCATTATTGTATTGCTGCCTATTTCCTTCTTTAGATCTAGTAGAATTGTTTTATAAAGATGAGGGCTCTAGTATTCAGTGCATATATATTTAAAACTATTATGACTTCTTGGATTGATCCATTTATCATTATATCATAATCATCTTTGTCTTTTTTAACTGTTGTGAATTTAATTTCTGTTTTATACTGAATGGATACTCCACTCCCTTTTGGTTTCTATTTGCATGGAATATTTTTTTCCAATCCCTTTACCTCCAAGTCTATAGAAGTCTTTGTGAGTTAAGTGAGTCTCTTGAAGCCAACCCACACTTCCCTCAAAGGCTCAAAAAAGGGAGAGAACTTGAGTAATCCCCAGAGCTCTGCCCTCCACCCATTTTTTAAATCCATTCTGCCAGTCTGTTTCTTTTTATTGGGGTATTAAAGCCATTTATGTTCAGAATTAATAATGATGTAAAAGGTACTATTCCATTCATCATACTGGTTGTTATCTGGTTGCTTTATTTATTTTTCTCCATTGTGTTTTTGTTCCATATGGGCTGTGAGTTTTATTATTTCCCATATTTTCCTACTGGTGTAGTTTAACCTTTTGTTTCAGTATTCAGAATTCCTTTGAGTATTCCTTGTAGAGCTAGACTGGTGGTGACAAATTCCCTCAGCATTTGTATGTGTGAGAAGTATTTAATTTCTTCTTCATTTTTGATACTTTGTTTTGCGGGTTACAAGACCTTGGCTGACTGGTATTCTGTTTAAGGAGACTCAGAATGGGGCCCCAATCCCTTCTGGCTTGTAGGGTTTCTTCTGAGAAGCCTGCTGTTAGTCTGATGGACTTATCTTTGTAGTTATTTGATGCTTTTGTCTCACTGCTCTTAAAATTCTTTCCTTCACATTAAATTTGTATAACCTGGTAATTATATGCTTTGGGGATGACCTTTTTGCAATTACTCTCCTGTGGGTTCTTTGAACTTCTTGTATCTGGGTATTGAAATATCTGGCAAGACCAGGGAAGTTTTCCTCCATTATTTTCTCAAATAGGTTTTCCAAACCTGTTACTTTCTCTTCTTCCCCAGGAAAACCTATGATTCTTAGGCTTGGGCATTTAACCTAATCACATATGTCTTGGAGGCTTTGTTCTTGTCTCTTGATTCTTTTTTTCTTTAATTGTTTTCTGATTGGATTAATTTGAGAGCCTTATCTTCAAGGTCTGAGTTCCTTTCTTCTGCTTGTTCTAGTCTACTGTTACAATTTTCCACTGCATTTTGTACTTCTCTAAATGATTCTTTCATTTCCAGAATTTCAGCTTTTTAAAAAAAAATATGTATTTTTTTAGAGAATTTTTCATTCATGTCCTTGGTAGTTTTAAAAATTTCTTTAAATTGGTTTTCAACTTTTCCTGAAGCTCATTGAGTAATTTTATAATCAAACTTTTGAATTTTATGTCTGATACGAAATTTATAAAATTGTATTTTGGTTAGAGTACAAGCTGAAGAGTTAATGTAGTCTTTTTTGGGTGTTAGAGAATTGTTTTTTCATATAGTCAGAATTATTTTTCTTGTTTCTTCTCATTTGGGTAGACTGTTTCTTCTTATTTGAGGTTGGCTGACATAGACCTTGTAGTGTTTCCTTGATTATATATAGCCTTGGTGTGGTGGATTTTCCAGTTGCCAGCTGTGGCAGTCCTGTCCTGGGTACCTTAACTGGCTCATAGTGTCCTAAGCAGCCAGCATGGCTTGAAAAGTGGTGCTAACTGGGTTCTGGATCAGGTCTTCTCCAAAGCTGAGGTATTATATCAGATGGCGGATTTTGCTATTTACCTCTAGGCAGAAGGTAGCATTTGTGGAATACAACCAGTGGCAATGGTGGCTGGGAGCTTTTCTTTGACATGCTTATTCCAAATAAGTACCCAGCCAACCTGGGTGCAGGGCAGAGCTCTGGGGATTACCCAAGTTCTCTCTCTGTTTTGAGCCTTTAAGTGAAATGTGGATCTGGGATAAGGAACTCAAGCACCCAACCTGTGGAGGAAGTTCCTGGCCACTGGTACAATACTGTTATACAGGGTGGGCATTCATGAGTTTACATGGGAAGTGGAAGGTTGTTATGGCAATGAATCCCACCAGGTCCCCACCTTAGCCTCAGGCATAAGATAACTTTCCTATTTAATTTTCACTCAGCTGAATGTTTAATTTGCTGACACATTGATTAATGTTTTATTTTTTAATTATTAAATTTAGTACCAATACAAATTTTAAAATTCACCTAAATTTTGAAAATTTTTCTTGTTCACTTATGTATCTACCAGGAAGGACCCTCAAAAAGCCAGAATTTATTTATAAAAAATTGTGTATTTATTCTTACATATTTAAACTTCACTCACTTTCAACGTACTCTCTGTTTCATGCAATATACCCATCAAGATGCTTTTTTCCCCACACATATTTTATTTCACTTGCTTTCACACAACATATATTATTTTATTTGATCCTCACGACAACTCAGTGAGAAACACAGAGGAGCTGTTAACATTCTCTGAGATGTACAAAGTTGAATTTAATGGCCCAAGGCTGCAAAGCTAGTAAGTGGATGAACAGGACCTGTAAGGATGACAATATTAACAAGAACAATTTTTAATTACAATAAGAGTGGGTAGTATTTATTATTCAGTTTATTGCGCTAAGTTCTCTCTAGGGCGTGCCATGATTATAATGTAGAACACACATAGTTAACATTGCCTATTTCCACCACTCTTGAGAAACTTCAAAGGTCCCTGTCATTTTGATGAAACATAAATTTGAATCACTGGCCGTCTTCAGTAAGAAAATAAATTATGGAAAAAGTGACAGCAGTTCTCCTACTGTCAGTAGTCACAGGTCGGTTAGGTTTTTCCCATTCCCAGCATATGTGGCTACTAGTTCAATGATTAAAGATCATATGCACAATTTTCTATTCCATTTAAATGCATTTTGTGGTAAAAGGGGATACTGCAGTCGAACTCATGAGAGTGAGACTTTAAAAACATGGAAAGTGACATTATAAGGGCCCCCCAGATCAGCCTTACTTCACCCAGAAGTAGCAGCCTCCAAGAAGATAACTCACCCCTGAGGTCTCGTAGCTCATGAAGGATGAGACTAGCTCATTGGACGCTAAAGTGACCTCTTTATGCTATGTAGAACCGCTATTACTCACCAGCCAGGGTTTTTACAGAAATGGAAGTCCTATAGACAAGAGAGTATACACAGTATCTATCTCACAAACCCCGCTTCAGCAATCTCCCACTTAAGAACACTCAGACATTTTCTTGAACTCAGATAATGGTTTAAACTGCACAGACCCTTGGTAGCACCTGTCAAAATTGTCATTAATTAGTGTCGTCTGTTCAATGATATTATTTCCACTACCCTGCAAGTCTCATAAGATCCACGTTCTCATTCAAGTCTGTATCTCCCAATTGTAGCATGACCAAACAGGCTTCAATAAATAAAGGCCAAGTTAATTTAGGAAGATGGTTTGAGTCGTTCTGTGTTTGGAATTTTTTACAGAATAACAATGAAGGTTACAAGCTTTGGAGTCAGATGAATCAGGAAACCCTATTCGCTAGTTATACAATGTTAGATGAGTTATTTAACCCCTCTGAGTCATGTTTTCTCCTCTTATTCATAAAAACTTTGTGAGGAATACATGAGATAATGAAAGTAAAGCACTTATTATTCCAGTGAGCCAAATGGCTGCCTATAGCAATGAGCATCAATAAACATTAGGTAATTTTATCGATCAAGAAAGAAAAGGTCCCTTCGAAGCCTAGAAACACAGACCTTTTCGATACTAAGAAAAGAGTTGTTTTAAAAATAGTAATACGCACTGAATGTGATCTTAAGGTTTTCTGAGTCAACTATACCAGCTGCTACAAATCAGGTTAACCACATAGCCACATAGTATTGACACCCCTCATCTCCTGACCTCACCACACTTCACAGTATTCCACTGTGGAAGCTCAGGGAAACCCACACCACACTGTGCCTATTTTCACCTCTTGGCATGATACTGTTCCGATACCTACAAAAACAACTAAGCGCTAAAGGATCAATTATTCTGTTATGCTTGTACTCAAGTAAAAAATAAAACGTATACTATTATATATATTATCCATAAGTAAAAATATAAAATATTAACAGTAGCAACTTACTTCCAACAATATATACACTCTCAAGCAGCTATGATAGATATAGTATCGTAGAATACCCATCAGAAGAAAATTTTGCTTTACGTAAAATTATTTGAGTTGCCCAAGGTCATAAAACCTGAGCACAGAGCTGAGAGAAATGATTTTCAAATGTCTAGAACAGTTTCAAACATAGTGGCCATTACCTGAATTTACAGATAAAATGGCATGCAATTGAGGGGTGAATTCTAACTTCTCGTAGAATTTTTGGCAATTGTTTTTGTACTTCAGTAAGTTTCTAATCTTTTGAAATACTTGGCATTCCTTTTTTTCTTTTTTTTTTAAACATATTTTTTATTTTAAAGTTGTGGAGTACAGTTAAGGGTTAGGCATACAAATATGCATTGTTCAGGCACCCTTGTTGATAAGGGGTGTCCCCTTGTCCCCAGACAGATATTGACTACCGGTAATCCCACCACCCTTGCCCTCCCTGTCCCCCCCATAGATTCCCACCACTGTCGATCCTTTACTTATAGTATTACGATAGATGTTCAAGGTCCACTTATGAGTGAGAACATGTGATACTCAGATCTTTGTTTCTGTGAGAGGTCACTCAGTATTATAGACTCTAGTTCCATCCAGGTTGCTGCGAAGTTCATGATTTTGTTCTTTTTTATGGCTGCGTAGTATTCCATCGTGTATATGTACCACAATTTTTAAATCCAGTCCTCTTTTGACGGACAGCATGGTTGGTTCCAGGGTCTTCCCATTGTGAACAATGCTGCGATAAACATTCGTGGGCTGGTATCTTTTTCATAGAGTGATTTGAGTTCTTCAGGGTATATTCCCAGTAGGGGGATTGCGGGGTCATATGGCAGGTCGATATTTAGAGCTTTTAGGAATCGCCACACTGCTTTCCACAGAGGTTGCACTAGTTTGCACTCCCACCAACAGTGTAGAAGTGTGCCCCTTTCCCCGCATCCTCTCCAAGATACTTTATCTTTACTGCTCAGTTTTTGAGCCTGTCAATTTTGACGCCTTTTGGTGTTTCTGCCATTTCTTATTTTACCTCTTCCACACTGGCAAAACGTTTCCCCTTGAGGACTTCTTTTATCCAGGGAAACAAACAAAGCTGCTTGGGCTGTCATCAGGTGGATGGGGAGGGTGGGGCCAGGCAGTCCTGCCATTTTTGCCAAAAACTGCTGAAACCTCAGTGTCGCGTGGGCAGGTGTGCTCATCAATTACCCATCATGAAATGGGCAAACGGGCGGAAAGAATCTCCAAAAAAACTCACTGAAGCTGAGCGCAGTCTCTCACAACAAGCTAGCTGGCACGCTGATGCTGATCAGTTCCTACAACACCCAATTCGTGAGGGAGGCCTGGGCTCCAGGTGACCCACCCTCCAAAAGGTAATTCTGTTTTTGGGGGGAAGATTCACATTTGTTTTCTTTTTTTATTTTGAGTGGGAGCCTCACTCTGTCGCCCAGACTGGAGTGCAGTAGCACGCTCCCCGCCACCGCAGCCTCGACCCCCCTGGGCTCCGGTGATCCTTCTGCCTCAGCCTTCCGAGTAGCTGGAACTACAGGCGCGCGCTACCATGCCCGGCTGATTTTTTGGTTTATGGTAGAGATGAGGTCTCGCCAAGTTGCCCAGGCGGGTCTCGAACCTGTGGGCTCAGGCCGTCCACTCACCTCGGCCTCCCAAAGTGCGAGATTACAGGCACATTTGTTTTCTTATGCAAGCACCATAGTTACTATGGCTTCATAGTTCATCTGGATATTTGTAAGCAGAGTGGCTTCTTCTCAGTTTTCTTTTGTTAACTTTTCTTGTATATTTTCAGTCATTTAGATTTCCATACGAAATTTAAAATAAATTATTTTTTAAACATGGTTCAGGGCAACCTCCTCCCACTGTGGGAGCTTTTCTGTCCTCTCAATAAATCCTGCTTCCCCCCAAATAAATACATAAATAAAGTTCTGCTGTAAGATTGGCTTTATATTAAATTTACATGTACATTTTGAAAGAATTGCCAAGGTAATATTAAGTTTTTCCTTTCAAGAATATGATATATATTATTATGTTTCACATCTTATTGTTTTGATATGTCTTACTAATAATTAATATAATCTTTATACTTTAGTTACTTTTTAAGTATTTTATTTGCTTTTGTTGCTATTTTGAATGGAACATATTTTGTCACACTTATTTGTAGCTGATGATTACATGTATGATAAATACAAAACATCAGCAGCTTTTCTTTATGGATACTATCTTCATCTACAAATAGCAGTCGTAATCGTGAGGACTCTGGGGTTGGTTAGTTGTTGTTAAATGCCATCACTGCCGGGCTTGGTGGCTCAGCCTGTAACCCCGCGCCTTTGGGAGGCTGAGGTGCGTGGATTGCCTGAGCCCGCGGGTTCGAGACCCGCCTGGGCAGGCGAGACCTCATCTCTACAATAAATCAAAAA
>NW_007252156.1:199393-202013 GCF_000164805.1 Carlito syrichta
AGCGGCCACTGCACTCCAGTCTGGGCAACAGAGTGAGACTCCAACTCAAAAAAAAAATGCCATCACTGTGCTGAGAAAATGGAATGAAGGTTCCAGTTTGGCAGCCACCAATTCAGGGCACATGCAGGGTAATGACCTCCTCTGCAGCATTTATGGAGACTGTCACATCCCTCTGCCAGAAGGGACATGAAGAAGAGCAAGCCCAAGGTCTAATTGCAAGGGAGGCAGAATCACAAAGGAGAAGGAATACGTAGCTCTGACAAGTCTCCTTTTCTAAAGTCAGAACCTGGGTGGGGAGGCACTTGGACTCGGAGACCTGTGGCATCCAAGAACCTGGAGCCTCTTGATATCCCTGAAACTCTGGGCTGGTGAAATTGGTGTTCTCACAGCTCAGCTGTGTAGGTACCATCCCTCTTTCAGGGGATAAATATCCTACAGTAGAGTTTCTCTGCTCTATCACAGTTGACAATTGGTGCAGGATCCTTCTTAAGGATCCTCTGCATTGTGGAGCATTTAGCAGCAGTCCTGGCCTTTACCCATTAGACATCAGTAGCATTTCTCCAGCTGTGACCATCAACTATGTTTCCAGGACGGAGCGGGGGTGGGGATGGGGTAACAATCATTCCCATTGAGGACCACTGTTCTGGAATAAGGAAAAGATGCTCCTTTCTTCCATGGAGGCAAGGCTAAATAAAATAATCCACAGTGTGGACTTTTAATTTTCTGAAGGTAGCCTTGTTGTTTTGCTACAGAGAACTGCTGGCCAGCCCTTGGCAAAGTATTTGGTCATGGTAGAGATCAAACACCAGAATATAAGACTTCAAGTGACCATGCAGCCAGAGCCACACCCCACGGAGGGATTGTCAGACCAAATCATCAGGTTGCATAAGCAGCAATCTTTAGCCACCATATTGTTTATGCGGAGCCAACGGCGTGGATTCCTTCTCAGAAAGGCTGATCTAGCTGCTGAATATCTTTCAGTAGCAGGGAATGATGCTGACCCATTGATTATGGTACTATCTTTCGAGGAAGCTAACCAAACCCAGAGTGGCTGTTTAAGTATACTGCTCGTCCATTCTGGACAAGGTAGTGATTACCTTTCTGGTCGGCAGTGCCTCGACCAGCATTACCTCTCCAAGGTACCACGGAACTATCATCACAGGATTCTGCATATTATTACATTCCACCAAGGGGTCACTTTATATGAGGGAGGTAGAAAAAGTGGTTGAGACAAGACCCACCGGTCTCATCTAGAACATTTGCTCCAGAAGCACCTGGCTTGAAGAGACACAGAATGTGCCTTTGAAGTTTTATCCCAGTTGTCAGTTTAGAGGTGACACGTGCAGGTGTCAGGGGCTGCCCTTTAAGAGACAGGGTGTTCTTTAAATGAAAGGCCATTATATGACGCTATATCCTTGACAGGTGGAGTGCAGGAGACCAGGGGTCGTGGCAAGTAGGTGTGACTCCAGTCATCAGTACTCCCTGTGTGTGACATTGCTGGGGAATTTGTGCTTGCTGTTTCCCCCATCCGTATTTCAAGCTTTGCTGGGCCAGTGGTCTTGGTCTCCAAGAGAGGAACCCTTCTAACTGGAGACCCTGTAGGAGTTCAACTAAACTGAAAGCTCTGGATACTGTGGGTTAGTTTTGTCTCTTTATGCCCGTGGTACAAGTGGCAGAGGGAGGAGTCACTGTGCTGGGAGAGGCTGGCCCTGATGACCATGAGGAGGTGGAGTTTGTGCCACATCATGGGGGCAGAGCGGAATGTGTCGGGAGCTTGGGAGGTTCCTCAGGGCTACTCTTGGTGCCTCCATTTCCAATGTTCACCACGCACAGGTCATTGCAGCCACCACAGCCTGACCAAGGCACGGTCATCAGAGAGCTCAGAGTCTTCAGGGATGGCAGTCTGTGCTGAATTGTTGTGCAAGCATCCTAGCCCAGCAGAAATACGGCTGAAGTTAGCAGACATCTAAGAAGCAAGAGGAGGCGTGGGATAAGCATATATTATGGCCTTGGGACGCAACGCAGTGGCAGGGGCTGTAGCTTGTCCCATGAACCCTCCTGGGGTAAATTTTTTTTTAAAGTTTTTGAAATTGCTGCTGACCTTGAAGAGGTGGAAAGGTTGGTAGATTTTGCTGGGGGTGCAAGTGGATCTCAGTGGTGAAAAGGGGCCGGTGGAGACATCGGTGAGTGAGCGCCCAGCTCTTTCATATCCATCTGACATCTCCTAAATGCCAGTATTTGTATCTCTGTGTCCTGGGGCTTTTTCTGGAGGGCTGCCCTGCCTGTGCAAGTGTCAGGCTGGTAGGGGTGATCCTCAAGCAACAATGACAGCACCCTACCTCTTTTAACCCTCCAGTGTGAAAATCCAAAGTATGTGCTTTGTGAGGTTCCCCAGTTCATTTGTGGGATTCACATTTTATTGCCCTCTCTGATGCCTGTTGACTTCCACTCTCTTTGCTTGTTTGTTTGTTTGTGTTTTTTTGAGTTGAAGTCACATTCTGTCACCCAGACTGGAGTGCAGTGGCCGCTCCCGGCCACCGCAGCCTCGACCTGTGGGCTCTGACGATCCTTCCACCTCAGCCTTCCAAGTAGCTGGAACTACAGGCGCACGCTACCATGG
>NW_007252156.1:202033-228488 GCF_000164805.1 Carlito syrichta
TTTTTAAAAATTTATTGTAGAGATGAGGTCTCGCCAAGTTGCCCAGGCAGGTCTCAAACCTGCGGGCTCAGGCAATCCACTCACCACAGCTTCCCAAAGCGCCGGATGACAGACTGAGCCAAGCCCGGCTCCGCTCTGTCTCTTTCCTGTCCTGAATCACTTTCTAGTTCTCTGCTGGGGGTTTCCTCATCTCTCAGATAAACCACACACACTCAAATTTTTGTCAGAGGGACCCCTTTTTGGGGTGGGGGATGAAGATGGAGATATGTGTCTGAAGAAAACCTAAGAAAAGTAACTGAAAATTATTGAACCTAAGAAGGAGTCTGGTAATGTGGTCATTATGTATGCATACGCATGTGTGAATGTGTGTGTTTCTATGTATTTGTTTCACATATGCAAAATAATCACATATACTCATAATAAAGTTACTTTCCTTGATGTTAGTACTAAAGAAGAGAGTTGGAAAATATAAAGGAGGAAAGAAAATTTCTTTCATGACTACAACAAAAATTTTTAAAAATTAAAATATGTTTATGCCAATAGGAAAATTATTAGAGGGAGAAAATCTTACAAAATACAAATATGTACAATAATTTTCACATGTATGGGGTGAATATTTAATGTTGTAAATATACCACAGATCTAAAAATTATTCTACAAGTTAGAAATACAGTCTAATGTAATTTAAATAAAATTGTGATTTCTTTTTTACTCTTGCATAATATTCCAAAAGTTACATGAAAAAATAATTTTTAAAACTAAACAAAATTCAAATTGGAAAAGAAAAATATGGGAAGAGGGGATCTTATCCTGTCTGAGGGTTGGTGTTCTCATAG
Organism: Carlito syrichta; assembly: GCF_000164805.1. Taxonomy (NCBI): domain Eukaryota; kingdom Metazoa; phylum Chordata; class Mammalia; order Primates; family Tarsiidae; genus Carlito; species Carlito syrichta. The sequence goes on from NW_007252156.1 coordinate 202,870, forward strand.
ATAAATAGTGTAGTGAAAGAGAATTATATGTAATCATAGCTTTAGAAAGAAAAAAGTGGAATGTTAAATTGGTGAAAGGTGAGGTGTTATTTGATTAATGTTGCTGGAAATATTGGGAAAAATTTAGTTAGATTCCTTCATCCTACTGTATATGATTATGGATAGATTGAAGAGTTAATCCCCAGATTCTCTAAGAGTTGGAGGAATGTCTTCCTAATCCTAAAATAAATATGAACAGTTCTAAAAAATTTTAGTTCCTGATTACAAATTATGGAGATTTGAAAAAAGAGAAAATTATCTGCACATAAAATATTGCATAGACATGGTTAAAATATAAACAGAGAAGATTGGGTTAAATTAAATATATACACACAATTATATACAGGATGCCAAAAATGTGTACACATTTTTTTTTTGAGTTGTAGTCTCACTCTGTCTGCCCAGACTGGAGTGCAGTGGCCGCTACCGGCCACTGCAGCCTTGACCTGCTGGGCTGTGGTGATCTTTCCGCCTCAGCCTTCCGAGTAGCTGGAACTATAGGCACGCACCACCACGCCCGGCTAATTTTTTTTTGATTTATTGTAGCGATGAGGTCTCGCCTGCCCAGGCGGGTCTTGAACCCATGGGCTCAGGCAATCCACTCACCTCAGCCTCCCAAAGGTGCACGATTGCAGGCTGAGCCACCGAGCCCGGCAATGTACACATTTTAAGAAAGGAAAAAAATGTATTAAAATTATAATTCTCGATATATACCCAAACAAAAGATGAATACAAGTCATGTTTGACTTCTGCAGTTACAGAGGTGCTCAAAGTGGTTGCCATTAGGGTCCAGACACTTCTGATTATGGCAAATTGAAAGTAATATATAGATAATAGCTGTTAAAATGTGTATACTTTTTTTGGGCACTCCTGGCATATAAAGCATAAACATATCCTGTTTTTCAGAATAATAAGAAAAAAGATGAATACCTCAAAACAGTGGATGCAGCACTATGACAGGCAAATCACTCACACACATGTGCATGCACACGCAAAAATACTTCTGTGGCAGGATGTGGCAAATGCTCAAATATATTTCTTGTATGATGCAGTGAATAAACACAAAAACACATGTAGCTGCTTTGGGATCAGCGGTTGGCCTCATGGCAATCACCTGGGATAACTCCCACTAGCCCAGAGGCAGGAAAGGGGTTGATAGCAGTTCAAGGTATTTCCTTTTGAAAGGCAAGTTGCAACTTTAAAGACCCGCCAGGCACCGGGCAGGTTTTGTTTAAGAAAGGCCAAATGGCCCAGAGACTGGCCATTTCATGGAAATGGAAAACAGTCTTATCTAAAACCCCCCTTTTGAAGTTGACAGTTAACAACCCTGCAGTTCCTGGAAAACAATTGTTCTTTGAAAAATCTAATTTTGCTGGTCTCTGTGGCTCAACCCGTAATCCCATGCCTTTGAGAGACTGAGGTGAGTGGGTTGCCTGAGCCCGCAGGTTCGAGACCCGCCTGGGCAGCGAGACCTCATCTCTACAATAAATCAAAAAATCAGCCGGGCATGGTAGCGCATGCCTGTAATTCCGGCTACTTGGAAGATTGAGGAGGAAAGATTGCCGAAGCCCAGCAGGTCAAGGCTGCAGTGGCCGGGGTGGCCACTGCACTCTAGTCTGGGTGACTGAGTGAGACTCCAACTCAAAAAAAAAAAAAGAAAAATCTAATTTTGTTGAGTACAACCTTGTAAAATTCCAAAGGAAGTATGTAATCACTCAACATGACTCCCTCCTTTACCTAAACAAGGGTATAAGACCTACTTCTCCTGTTCTGGGGTGCTCAATTTGGACGCATTAGACCCTTGGGCCCACTGGGATGGCCAGTGTAATAAAGTGCCACTTCCTATAATAATCTCAGTTTCACTATCTCTATTTTTCCTGCTACGTTTCTGGTGCATTGGCCAGGAAATGGAGAGTTTGGAGACGGTGTGTTGCACCTCCTTTGTCATCGAGGTACGACCTCCAGGGCAATGGGAAGGACAATCTTGCCTGGTGCGCAACGGACCTTTTAATTCGTAGGAGGGAGGCCCCTGCCGCACTGAAGCTCGGACCACGGAAGCACAACAGGAACCCCAGAGGCGAGGAACCGGCACAAGGACGACCACCTGATGGAAAGGACGGAAGGACCACCCGAGGAAAGGGTAGGAATAAAGGCCTTTGCATAGACCTGCCAAGGGATGGCAGAAGGGGAGCTTGACCCCCTCCCGGAGCCCAGTAGTAATCTCCAGCCTGAAGGAAAGGGCTGAAAGGCAGTGGAAGGAAACACTGTCTGAAGATGAACCCGTAAGCTCCTAGGATTAGGACGGAGAGTTGACGAATGTGCTGTGTGAATGAGACGGACGGTGGAGGGCTCCGCATAAAGTTAGTCTGTGTTGGGGGTGTACCAACCTGACAGTTGCTAAGAGGTGTCTGAGATATCTTCGCGAGAATGACTGGAGGGGGACAAAGCGGATGTTTCCCATAACCCCCATTTTCTTATTTGTGTGTGTCTGTCGTTCCAAATCTGCTAAAAAGTTGGTTGAGTTATTATGCTTTGTTTAATGGGACATATCGTCTTTTAAAAACTTGATTGGCGCATGTTTCTTGATGTCATTTTGTGTATCCCTTTATTTGTGTGGTGTTTTCTCCCAACCCGTTGGCACTGTTAAAATTTCTGCCTTTTGTTGTTAAGGTTGTGGAAAAAATGCCTGTTGCGTATAAGAAGTGTTACCGGTTATCTTAAATTATTTCCAGGGACCATGTCCCCTCCCTTCCTTAGCCTGTGTTCTCCTTCAAAAATTCTGAAGGAGCTCATTCTAATCTACCTGTCAAGAAACGAAGAAATGTCTCTTATATGTTACATAGCCTTTTGCTAACTCAGTGTAAGTTAATGCTGGCCTTGGGAAAAAAAAATTGTAATCTTTCTCTGGCAACTAAGGGAATGAATAGACTGTTCTTGTTTTCAAATGCTAAAAGCCAGGTTAGTTGAAAGTAAGTCTGTTTCTAAAGGTGTAGGCCTTGCCTCAGATCGTAATCAACTGGTTGCCCCTGTAAAACTGTCGGGAAGTCTCTTAGAGTCTTGTAATGTATGCTGAGTCCCTACTTTATATTGTAATGCTAAGTAACACTAATGCTTGGTTTTTGGCTATGCCTGACTAGCACACCTCTTACAAGACTGGTAAAGCTTTAAATGCTGAATACTTTGCAGGACATACTGGGGCATGGGAACTGGCCATTCCCACCTGATTAAGTCACCTTGTAAGCTCGGTACTTCACCTAAGGGACAGGTCAAGTACTAGGCACACTCTGTGGCGCATAGAGTGAGGCTTAATCACTCTCATTTGATTGTCCACGTCTTACAACTAAGGCTGCTGTTTAGTAATTCATGAGGATTTTTGACAATTTTGCCAGTCCATAATTAGGAATAAGTAGGAACAGATCATCTTACATCTACGTGGTCTGTTCACTCTAAAAAGTGTTCTTTACCAGGTCATTTTTGTAGACATCATCGGAAAGTCATGAGGTTAAAAAAAAAGGGGAGGGGGCTTCAAGAAAGGCTGAGAACACTCAGTTTGGGAGAAGACATCAGGGTTCCAGGAATTCCTGGCATTGCTGTTTATGACTTTATTTAGTTATTTGTTTTAGAATTCTCCTTTGAGGAATAAATTGCAAGTGTTCAGAGCAAATTCTGGGTTTTCAAGAAACGTGACCAAGAGAGTGTGTAGTGGTCTGTGTCCTTGGATACCCTGATAGGACAGATTTTGAATGATTGGCACAAATTAAAATTACATGGTTTAATACTAATAATAAGTACCTTATTAACAAATCAAATTTGAACTCACTACCAGTTAGCAGATAATAAAATTTGGAAAAGAACAAAACTATCTGGCAATTAAATTCACTTTGTAGACCTAAGGAAAAATAAAATGGTCAAAAGTTCTGTATGCAGAGGCATTTAAAAAATTTATTTCACTACTTTGCAAACAAGAGTATATCCTATAGAATATTAAGTGCCAAACTCCAGAGGCTTAACTCAGGACTAGGAATACCAAACTCCCAATTACAGAAAGCCTCTGAAGTTCTTAGAAACTGAAACATTAAGAAAAAAAAAAGGAAAAGAACTCCAAAATCAGCACCAGCCAGAGGAAAGGTAAACAAATTGGCAGTTGCCACTAACAGCAAAGCTCCAGACGCCCAAAGGAGGCCTGCTAAGGGGAATGGTATCAGCTGCTATGAATGTGGTCAGTCTGGGCACTTAAAGCACAGTTGTTCTTGATGGCCTAAGCCCCCAGGACCTTGTCCAACATCCGGACTAAAAGGCCACTAAAAGAGATGGTGCGGCCTCTCCCGAAGGGGGTAGAGGAACACCTAGCTTGGTGATAAGGGCCGTTGATTAAGCGATGGGCATGGCCCAGTGCAGTGCTCTGTTTGCCATCACCCCAGAGAATCCTTGGGTCTCTATGAATGTGGCTGGGGTCCAAATTCATTTCTTAATTAATACTGAGGCTAAGTTTTTAGCCCTTGTGCTCATACTGAACTTCTTTCTCCTAAAACCTGCTCTCTAGTGGGAATTAAAGGTGTTCCAAAAGCTAAATGTTTCACCTAACAGTTACTAAGAGGTGAATTCAAATTATGACTGTAAAAGGTTATCTTTGAATAAATAAAAGGGAAAGCAAAAAGCAAAGGAAAAATACAGCAAGGTTGTTGGTGTACAAATAAAGTTTTAGTAAGAAAACAAAAAAAGGAAGAATATAAGAAAAAAGATACTTTTATCTAAAAAGAAATCTTATATGGTAAATTTCTGTCCTATAATAAAATAGATAGTTGTCTGACAATTTTTTTAAAAAGGGGTTAAAAAACAAAAATAAAATAGTATAAGTATGCCAAAAATGGTATGAGAAAAGTTAATGAAAAAGTTATATATACAAAAGAAATTCTATAAACAATCTAGGCATAATAAAGTCTTTTCTGAATGCAAGTCTCCAAACATTTTCAGATTTCTCTTCACATTTTATATAAAATTTACTTAAGTGCCTAGTTCAAATTATAGTCTAAAACAATCTGTCAGGCTACCATTATAGTCCAGAAATACAAAAGCTGGTACTTGTAATAAAGCCACAGAAATTAAAGTTTATCATTTAAGTTATATTAACAACTTCAGGCCTTGTAGCTTTTGTACAAAAGGTAATCAGTCACTGACTACAATTGTCAAAATGTAGGCCTGACTTTATTCCTTTTATTGAGCTAGAATCCAGTAATTTCATGCCCACATAATGGTCATGCAAAAATTCCAGCCAGTGCCTGCAAACAATGCCACTGCTGGAACAAATCTGGAAGCCTCAAGTCAGACAGGGAGAGATTTTTGATCTCTGGCTAGGCAGGACTGCGCCCATTATCAGCTCTGAAGACATTACAGAAGACGGACTTTCACCCCTCAGCACCCCAAATGATTATGGGATCGAAAAATCTCTAAAGAATAAATAATTGAGGCAGCGTAGCTAGCACACACTAGACATAAATAAATTTCCTATAGGTAGGTTTTAAAAGGCGTTCAAACGTTTCTGCTGCAGGCGGAGTGGCAACCTATCCCACCCCTTGCCAAATGCCGGGAAAACTCCATCAGATGTAAAACTAGGACAGTACAATCTTTCAATTTGCGAGTTAGCATAATAATCACTAGAAATCCCTTGGAGACATGAGTAAACTAAACATAGGTATTTGGTATTGCATCACTCAGAATCCAAGTCCCCGAAATGGAATTTGTTAAACCTTTGAAATTGTTTAACGGTAGGCCTTTGAAGGAAAGGGGGGCCACAAACACAAATGCTCATAAGAAAATGTGTTGTCTATTTGGGACAAATATTAATCATAGTTTGTAAGCTTATTTCCCTAGAAACTTCCCAAGAGTTTCTTCTTGGACCAGAAGAAACTCAAACATCCCAGGGGAGTAAGTACTGCTAAAAACTGAAGAAAGGAAGAACCCAACCAACAACTGTAAGAAAGGAAAAAAGGACCCTAAGGGTGGTCCTGTTCCTGTACTAGTCTAGAGAATTTAAATACCTAACTTCTCTATCATGATAAAATCCCTCTATGAAGTCTCAAAGGGGGGGGGGGTGAACAAAAGCCCCTGCTATGGGAAAAGGCCCCCAAACAAGCCTTTGAATAAAGTAAACAGGCTTCTCGCCTTTTGAAATTCTTTATGGGTGGCCAACCCCCCCCTCCCCCGTTAAGGCCATATAGGGAGACTTAAAGGAATTAGGAAGTCTTACCCTAAAACAGCAAATGCAAGCCTCAGGTTCAGTCCTAAATGCCATCCATTGTCAAGTCAGAGAACGATAGCCAATCAGTTAAACTACTGATGCCCATTCTTTTAAACCAGGTAATATGGTATGGGTAAAAGAGTGAAATGGGTAACCTCTAAAGCTCCTCTGGAGGGGGCCATTTACTGTTCTTTTGTTTACCCTGACCGCAGTCAAAGTAGCCAAAGTAGTTCCTGGGATCCATTATAGCAGAACAGGACTGGGAGTGCACTGCAGATTCAGCAACACCCCTTAAGCTGACCGTCCGGAAAGTCAAAATTTCTCAAGCCCTGCTCTAGAAGCCTGAGGATACTTCAAGCCCTGCTTTGGTCACACACCGGAGACTGACTGATCCACGCATGGCAGAAGATTAAGGATTCAGCTTAAGGACTCAGCAGACGTTTCTGGTAAGCCATTGTTTTGCTTTGTCAACCTTTATATTTGCCAAACTGTCATTTTAATTGCTGTAAAACTAACTTTATTTGCTGTAGGATTAACAGAGTTGTTCCCATTGAGCATGTTAGAAAAGGGTTTCACTAGCATTCCCATTCTTTCTTATAATAGGGAATGTTCTTGTGCTTTTATGTATTTCTGCCTAATTTGGGTGTTTATCGCTTCCCTCACACACCCAGCACGTATGTGTATAGAAACTATCTGGTCAGACATAAGAGCTTTCCACTGTTATTCATCCTAGCCAGGAGTTTGTTCTGGTGGCCAACAAGGCCTGTCTGGTAGTGGGCATCTGCTTATGCAACTAACTCTTCTGAATGTACTAAAGGGCTATGTTGGACATATAAAAAGGTTGCATATGCCCAGCTTCCAGCATTATGGAAAGGCACATGTACCATAGGAATCATCCAACCAGGATTTTTCCTTCTGCCTAATCCAAGGGGGGATGAACCAGGCCTCCCCCTCTATGAAAGCCTCAAAACACGAGATGCTCGATCCCTCGACCAAGTTCCTAATTTAGGAGGGACCCAGGTTTGGAAAGATGACGAATGGTTACCCCAGAGAATTATAAATACTTGTGGCCCAGTCACATGGGCACACGATGGGAGTCAGAAGTGCTGCATGCCTATGTATATAGGTATATGTGTGTATATATATATATGCTAAATCGCATTATCAGGTTACAAACTGTCTTAAAAATTATAACTAATCAAACAGCCGCGGCTTTTGAGCTTGTTGCTCGGCAGCAAGCCCAAATATGCGCAGCTACTTGTTCAAACCGCTTAACTTTGGACGACCTGCTGGTAGAAAAAAAAGCATGTGGTAAATTTAATAGCTCCAACTACTGTTTGCAAATAAATAATAATGGTAAAGTTATAACTAATATAGCCACCAATGTTAGAAGACTTGCCCATGTCCCGGTGCAAAAATGGCAAGGCATAAAAATAGGCAATTGGTTTAAAAACATGTTCTCGGGTCTGGAAGAATTTAAGTATATTATTGAATCTATAGTCCTAATGGTGGGATCCTGCCTTATCCTCCCTTGCATAGCCCCAATAATTATGAACGCCATTTCTAAGTTTGTGGAAACAGTCGTTAAATGAAAAACTGCGGCCCATATAATGTTAATGCACCAAACTAAGAATGATGATGCTTTAGATCCAAAGGATCAAGCATCAAGGGGGAATGTGGCAGGATGCTGCAAATGCTCAAATATATTTCTTGTATGATTGAGTGAATAAATGCAGAAACACATGTAGCTGGTTTGGGATCAGCAGTTGGCCTCATGGCCATCACCTGGGTTGACTCCCACTAGCCCAGGAGCAGGAAGGGAGTTGGTAGCAGTTAAAGGTATTTCCTTTTGAAAGGCAAGTTGCAACTTTAAAGACCCGCCAGGCACCGGGCAGGTTTTGTTTAAGAAAGGCCAAATGGCCCAGAGACTGGCCATTTCATGGAAATGGAAAAGAGTCTTATGTAAAACCCCCCTTCTGAAGTTGATGGTTTACAAGTCTGCAGTTCCTGGAAACCATTCGTTCTTTAAAAATCTGATTTTGCTGAGTACAACCTTGTAAGATTCCAAAGGAAGTATGTAATCACTCAACACGACCCTCCTCCCTTACCTAAACGAGGGTATAAGACCCCACGTCTCCTGTTCTGGGGCACTCGATTTGGATGCATTAGACCCTCGGGCCCACAGGGATGGCCAGCGTAATAAAGTGCTACTTCCTATAATAGTCTTGGTGTCACGATCTCTCTATTTTTCCTGCTACATTTCAGCACAGAAATGGTACACAATAGCAGAAACTTAACAAGGCAAAACATACACAATAAAAATGAGGAAAAAAAATCTTTGCTCTCAGATTAGCATTAAATAGCAATGAAACTATCCATCACGGGGAAGGTATGGGAAAACTGGTATTCTCATGCACTCCTCCTGAGAGGCTACAGTGGGGAAACCTGTTGACCGAATGTCTGGCTTCTCCCCAGCCTGCAACCAGGATGTGACTCTGAAGGGTGAAGAGTAGCTCAAACCCTCCATGGAGAAATGTGCAGCAGCTTTGTTCCTACCTCCTGTGCGCTTTCATCAAGAGGTTCCCAACCCTCTCACAATTCTTAGCCTTCTATAGCCAAAACACTTTGCCCAAAACACATCAGCCTCTGTCATACAACTGGACTCTCAGAATCATAAACCTTAACACATGCAAAGGCATGTAGGTATTGAAGGGGTCCAGCCCCTTTGCCAGGTTGTGAGATCTCCTGAAGGAGAGATGGATAGGCAAAAGACGAAAACATTATTCCCGGACACCTGCTTCCTGAGCAGATGACATCCTTTATTAGTTAACAGAAAGCTTTTATAGTATTTGTAAAAGGGGCAAGACAAAGAAAATTCCTTCACGTACATATGTTTTAAAAGTTACCACCATCTAGCGGTCTTTAGAAGAAACGAATAAGCCAAAAACACTATCTACTTTCAGTTAATGAGTCTTGAGATAAGTGTAAAAGGAGTTTCACTTAAACTAAACATAATGCATACAAGGTTTACTTTGACTTCGGTTCCACATCACTTGTCTAATTAAAAAAGCCTTAAAATCACTAGTACAAAACTATAGATTGTACCTAGTGATAGTAGGAATATGAAGCCCATTAACTTGACCAAACAACAGTGGCTAGCATTTAAAGAATAACTATGAAAGTCACTTACTGTGAAAATACATACACTAATCTTTACTCTGAATAAACATATGAAGTGAACTAAACATAATGAAATAAAACTAACACAACTAAAATTATTATGGTTGCATAATTGCCAATGAGCTTTTAAGTTTAGGATAATGGTGATTTGGTTGTTTTCCCTTATGCTTGGCAACCTCCTTGAAAACATCTTTGTCTTAAGATAGGCACTGGAGCAATTATTATTATCTTTGAGGCACCAATTTTATCATTGTGTGAACTTAAACTTATGAACTTAAAACAATCTTCAAAGTAGCTATAGCACTAAAACTTAATTAATGACACAAAGTAAAAACCTTGTTAAACATAACCAGAGCCTAATAATTTTTGTCAACCCTCGTACATATGAATATTGATTATATAAACTTGTATGATATTACATTTACCAATTATGAGTAATACATGGATAAAACAATTATCACGTCTAGAATAGCACTGCCAGCAACTTTCTTCAAAAGAGTCCCAAATTACAGTCCTTGAAGTGCTTCAAGAAAGTTCCCAGATGCACAGTTCTTCTCTTTTGGGCTTTTACGACCTTCAAAGTTTTGTAATCGCCTTTCTTGTCCAGGTGTCTTCGTTACTTTTCTCTTATCCAGCAGTGTTTATTTCTAAAGAAAACTCAAAAGAAGCTTTTAATGACATTTCCCAGGCCCCCAAGGTTGCTTTCTGTCTCTAGCTACGTTATCATAAAAGTGTCTGATTAGTATATTATGAATTCAGTGAAAACCCACTCTATAAACGTTTACTTAAAATTTAACTATAGAATTAAGTAAAAACCTTAACGATTAATCTTTATCTTAAGTCTGTGAAGACAGTGTTGTAAATCACCTACATAACTCCTAGATAAGTGTTAGAACTAATAATGAGCTCATAATGAACTTACCATAAACTCGTGCTTCTAAAAACCTTATGTCTGAACACTAAGCTGCATAATTCTAAATCAAATAAGGAGTGAATATACTCATATCATTTTTTACTCAAGCAATATCTAGTAACTTATAACAAAGTGAAAGAAAGCATTCTTGATGTGCTTCAGAGTTTAACCCTTGCAGATGTTAGAAAAGGCCAGGCGGCATCGTGGGAAAATGGGAAAATGAACCATGACATTCTCAGGTTAGGTGTGAGTACTTCGCATAAACATGCCATTTTCTTCTTCCACAACTGCACAGACTTTCTTCAGCCATATCAAACAGCAAAGGTGGAAGACAGAAGGGCCTCAGCTTCCCGGGCTCGCCCTGCGGCCCGGGGTCTTCGGCCCACCGGGACCCTGTCAGTCATGTGGACCTCCAAGGCTGGCTCCCAACAAGGTACGATCCATTGCATGATGAAAACAAACTTTGTATAGTTGGTCATGAGCACTCGAGTCCAAAGGGTGGTACAAGAAATGTTTTATTGACATCGTTCAATTGCTTTTCAGTTAATAGAGAATCGCTGCCAAGTAGAAAAACAAGGTTTCCATTTCCTTTGGGCCCCTTCCTCTTCTGTATACACTGGACTTGGACAGTACCTGGGGCCCAGAGCTTTCTATTCATTATATCTTCTCACTTCTCAAGTTCCAAAGCACACTCGTCCTGTGAACCAGTCTTAAGGTGCGTTGACATGTCAGTGGTAATCAACAAGTCTCTTATTCTTGCTATGCCTTTAAGGAGGACTAGTCGAAATCTCTGGATCAACAACTAGACAGGGAGGTTACCTTGTTCTCTGCATTAGGTTCTCTGTACGTCGTTCCCGGTTACCTTTTGAGATGGTAATAGAAAAGTCTTTTTCTATTTCTCCAACGCTATTTCTGAATTCAAAACTTTCCAAATTCCTCCCTTTTCTGACATGTTCCTTGCTGTCTGGGGGACGGGTATAGCCCTTGTCTCTACTGAAGCTGATTCTCCCTGAGGCCATCTTCCCGGCTGGCATCTGTTCACATCACTGAGGTCTAATATGACAACTGTACTTGGTCATATATAAAGCTATCTTCACTGGAGCATAGTTGAAGCACGGAATTTATAATAAATCTCAGGTTATTTCTATTGTTAGAGTGATGCAAAAGAGACTTGTTACTGAGAGACGAGGCAACGCACAGTTACGGTGCTTTTGTCCCAAATCTCAATTTACCTATCAGAGACATTAAGCAGTTGTACTTATAGCATGGCAGGATTATTGAGGAACATTCACCGCCTGATTTATTTAATTTGAGATTTTTTGTTTAAAAAACCTAAGCACAAATAAAATCTTAGAAAGATGACCTTGCTTTTCCCGTTGATTTAGCTTTTCAGAGGCATTTTATTTAGATTTCTTCCTAACTTGTGATTCTGAAACCTGCTTATCAGCTCTTCTTTCTTGCAGTCAATTATTTATTCATAAAAGGATTACCCTTTCCTAGAAAAGGGGCTCATAAGGCCTACCTCTTATTTTTTGGTGAAATCTGTGTTAGATCATGCATGGGAACGCGTAATGTGATTGTTCTTGCCTTATCTATTATGTACAATGAAACTACTTGTATTTTAAAAATCCCGATGATTCCAACCTCTGCTCTGCACACCTCTGATTTTATGCAGCAGGTTGGTTGATACTTTAAATCATTTTTTAGTGTCATACCAGGCTAGCTATGCCCCTGGGAGACGGGTGTTGAGCGCCTACTCGTTCCACATTCAGTCACAACTGCTTGACCACTAAAAGAGACAGAACCCTTGACACGGTCCCTTTTGTCTTTTTTTTTCCTTCCTCGCAGATCTACACGCAGAAAGTCAGTGTGGTCTCTCCCATCTTCTTCTCAAAATGCTTGTCAAAGCTCTCATTCATAGCCACAGTAAAATGGTTCTTCCAGTCTCCAGGCATCCCTGCAGCACAACAAAGAAGCTTTCAGATGGTCGCTCCACCCCACTCCATCTCACTCTCAACCCTCCCACCACAAGGCACGCCGTACCCTCATGCTTCTTCTTCAAAGCCTGCAGGTCCCACTGAGTGTCCCACCTGGGCTGGATGTTCTGCTTCCTGTCCACAATCAAGCTCTGATGAACCTAACCGACTGTCTACAATTGGTTATCACCATGGACTCCTTGAGGACTTTCTACGCCATCCCCTCAGGGACAGTGAAATATCTTACAAGGCACAATTACTCCACCGGATCAGATCTTTCTTGGTTGAAATTAAAACCACTACATTCCTCATAAATGACACTTGGAAACTAGTGTCCTTCGATGAACTATAGTACTTTGGCAACTCGATCGATGCTGAACTAATGAATTGTTTCTCTGAATTTCCCCAGCGCTTTATTTGTACTGATTTTCTATGCTTGGGGAAGAAATTTGATCTGAAGTGTTTGACAATAATAATATTGTATTATGGATTCTAACTTGTAGCCAATAAATTAGGCTATTCAGTAATGGATGAGATCAAAAGGTGATTTTGACCTAGTCAGATGCACTGGTATTTGGGACTCACTGGCATAGCCCTTACCTTGCTTTCTTAACATGAACTGTTTGCATCTATTTCTCTGTTTATATAGACTGTTAACTTCTTGATGACATATATAATGTTTCATTTATTCATTCATGAACTTACACAGCAGGTGTTTACTGAGAGCCTGTGAAGTATGGGCCCTCTGCTAGGTACCCATGGAAGAAAACTGAGCATGATATTCTCTTCTGGGCAATCTATAGGCTACCATGGACATTCACTTGAAAACCAGTAGTTATAAAGCTGAAAGGTAGGTGCTAAGCAAAAGATCTGAGCAATGTCAGCAAAGGACCAAAGGAGAAAGTGTTCAAAGCTGCACAGAGGATGCAGGAGACTTCAGGGAGGAGGTTACAGTTGAGTTGGATTTAATATTCACAAAAGATGGTGTCTTCTAAGTGGCCAGCACCATCAGCATCATCTGACGACTTGCAAGAAAGGCAAATTCTTGGGCCACTCTCAGAACTGCTGCCTCAGTCTCTGGGAGTGGGGCCAGCGGTCAGAGTTTAGCAAGGCCTCCAGGGGACTCTAATGTACACTCCAGTCTGAGGACCTCTCAGTGGCATTGACTTTAATGAACTTTTTTATTTTTAATTTTTTAAATTGAACTTTTACTGAAGGCAGAGGGAGCAGAGAGTCTTACTTAGAATGAAATGTATAGATTCTTCCTGAAAATTAATTATAAAATTATTTTAGCTTACAGGACAGTTTATTATGATTTTTATTTTATTTTGAGTTGGAGTCTCACTCTGTCGCCCAGACTGGAGTGCAGTGGCCGCTCCCTGCCACCGCAGCCTTGACCTGCTGGGCTCCGGCGATCCTTCCGCCTCAGCCTTCCGAGTAGCCGGAATTACAGGCGTGAGCTACCATGCCCGGCTGATTTTTTTTTTTATTTATTGTGGAGAGGAGATCTTGCTGCCCAGGCGGGTCTCGAACCGGCGGGCTTAGGCAATCCACTCACCTCAGCCTCCCAAAGGCGTGGGATTACAGACTGAGCCACCGAGCCCGGCAGGGCAGTTTATTTTTAAGAGCTGTATCAAATAAAAGAAATATCACCAACCTTTCCTCATGAAAGGTGAGACGGTGAAATCGTATATGGAGGAAGGTACAGTGCTTTGGTTGGCCATGGGATTCTTCTTCATGACATCAAAAGATGTGTGGTGGATAATCTTGTTTATCACATCTTCCGACAAAGTTTTCTCCAAGAATTCCAGCACCTTGTGAATCTCATGTTTTGGATTCTGACCATGGGGGAAAAGGCATTACAAAGTGAGCCAAAAATAGAAGAGGTTGGCCAATGAAATAGAGAGATTGGTCAATCCAAATGACATGGTGGGAGGTTTGCTGGTTCTGGCCTTCAAGGGTCAGGGCCACTTACCTTTTTGACATCTTCATAGAAGAGGTAGAGAATTTGGTGCTTGTCTTTGGCAGCCCACCAGCCTTTCACATGGTCATACCAGGACCCATATGCCACTGGAAGAGGTCGAAGCACTGTTAGTTCTTGTACTGTGGCTAAACCCCAAGTTTCTGTAACTTTCATTCGGCTCACTTAGTGATGGGGAAGCAATTTTCTACCAATAAAAGCTGTCCGTCTTTGCAGTGCATAGCAGAGATTTACGGTACACATGCATTATATGTGTATATAATGCTTTGCCCACATAGACCATGTCTTGGCACTCACTTGACATCGGTTGGGTAGTCCCCTGTTCCTGGTAAACTGTACTAAGCTTCAAATTCCACGACTGGCTCAGGCAGCTCAGTCTCTGGGATCGGGTCCTCCTGCTACTCTCCCATACAGCTGTGCTAGGCAGTTGGCAAGTACACAATCAGAAAGAGAGGCCACGGAGGCAGAAAGAGGTGCCACCGAGGAGAGCGTCTGTTTCCACCCAAGGGCTGTGTCTGCTTGGCAAACATGGAATGCCTTTCCTTCTCAGCGGTCGGTTGGGGAATGAGTGGACCCCCGAGTTAGCCAGCGCCATCATTTTAATTCGTCACAGGGATGCTTTAGTGCCCCTGAGAGAGTGGCGCTTGTGACAGCTTCCTGGCTTGGCTCTAAGCAGTCATGATAATCACAGTAATCATTTTATGAGTATTTGCTAAGGTGAGAGGATTGCCTGAACCCCAGAGGTTTGAGACCAGCCTGGGCAACCTGGTGAGACCTCGTCTCTACAATAAACCAAAAATAAGCTGGGTGTGGTAGCGTGCACCTGTCGTTCCAGCTACTTGGAAGGCTGAGGTGGAAGGATTGCCTGAGCCCAGCCGGTTGAGGCTACGGTGGCCGTGAGCATGTCACTGCACTCCAGCCTGGGCGACAGAGTGAGACTCCAACTCAAAAACAAAAATAAAAACAAAAAACAAAAGACTTATTTGAAATATTGTTTCATGATGTAATACATGTTTCTAAAAACTAGGATGCATATTAATACATTGTTGGTACATTAAAGAGTTCAGAGTTGCTTGCTTTCTAGGTTTGCCCTAGAAATTAAGACTAATATGAGTTAGGAATTCTAATTAGCATATGTAACTAACAAAGCGTACAAAGAGAAAATTAAGATGTGTTTTAGATGATAAAAATTATATGAAAGGCATAATGTTTTTTTTGAGAAAAAAGAATAATTTCATCTGAATTAGGAGGTAATTTTTAAAAAGTAAACTTATCAAGAAAATAGAAACAATGCAGAAAACAAGTAAAGAGAGATATACGAAGAAAGTTGTAAACATGAAGGTGCATTTTTGGCAAAAAAATTAAAAAGAATAATTTTTTAGAATAATTTTTTATATGAGAACAAATATTGTGCTTTATATGAGAACAAATAAAAATGGAAAGGGAAAAAAGAAAGTAAATTTTTCTCCAAAATGATATGACTGGCTCTTTCTTTTTTTTTTGAGTTGGAGTCTTACGAGAACCGATAGGACAAAACTGAAGGCTTAAGCAAGTGGTAGAAGGTTTTATGAAGTTGTAGGAGAGCTGAGAAAATTATGGAAGGTTTGTGAAGAGTGAATTTTTTGGAAGGAAATTTGTATGTTGACCTAAATTTAGATGGAAATTTCTTGTGTTTCTAACTATTGAGCTTAGGTGTCAAAAATGCACAAATACTGTATGATATTACCTGTGGGCTTGTTATCTATGGCTCTGGTAGCTCTAGTGTTTTAACATGTTTGCTTTCTATACTTAGTTTGTTGAGAGTATTATTCATGAGGGAATGCTGAATGTTGTCAAATGCTTTTTCTGCATCTATTCAGATGATCATATGGTTTTTGTCCTCAATTCTATTTATGTAATAAATCACAGGTATTGATTTGTATTTGTTGAATCAACTTTTATCTCTGGAATAAAATCCACTTGACGGTGGTGTGTCTTTGTATTTTTGATGTGCCACTGCATTTGGTTTGATGAGCATTCTTTTGAGGATTTTTATCTGTGTTCATCAGAAATAGTTTTGTTTTGTTTCTGGTACGTCCTTTGTCTGACCTTGGTATCAGGGTGATACTGGTTTTCTAGAATGAGTTACAGAGGATTCGTTCACCTCCTTTTCTGGAACAGTTTCAGGAGGATTGGTATCAATCCTTCTTTTATACATGTGGGAGAGTTTGGTTGTGAATCTATCCGTTCCTTTTTTTGTAGGGATATTCTTCATTACTGATTCGCTCTCACTACTCATTATTGGTATGTTCGGAATTTCTGTTTCTTCCTGGCTCAGTCTTGGGGGGTTGAATGTTTCCAGGAGTTTATCGATTTTTTTCTAGGTTTTCCAGTTCGTGGGTAATAATTTTTCATAGAAGTCTCTCGTCTTCTTTGTATTTCTGTGATTTCAGTTGCATGATTTCCTTTATCATTCATGATTATGCTTATCTAGATCCTCTATCTTTTTTTCTTTGTTGGTCTAGCTATTAATCTATCAATTTGTTTATCTTTTAAAAAGTCAACCTTCCACGTTCTTGATCTTTTGTATTGTGTTTTTGGTCTCAATTCCATTGAATTCTCCTCTGATCTTTGTTATTAAATTTGATTGGCTAGCTTTGGGTTTTGTTTTTTGTTGTTTTTCTCATTCCTTGAGGTGAAACATGAGGTTGCTAAATGGTGATCTTTCTATTTTTAGTAGGCATAATAACCTATAAAATTCTCTTAGCACGACTTTTGAGAGGTTTTCTGAGAGGTTTTGGATTGTTGGGTTTTCATTTTCATTTGTTTCCACAACTTTTAAAATTTCTATCTTGTCATTGACCCAAAGATTGCTCAGGAACGTACTGTTTAGTTTCCATATATTTGCCTAGTTTGGAGAGTTCCTTTCTGGATATTGATTTTTAGATTTATTCTATGATTTGAGAAGATACTCAATATAACTTCAGTTTATAAAAGATTATTGAGATTTATAATCTATGGTCTATCTTGGGGAATGTTCCATGCACTGATGAGAAGAATGTACAATATGTGGTCGCTCGGTAGAATGCTCTGTAAATGTCTGTTAGTCTAAATTGCAAATGAGGCTAGAACACCAATTAAATCCAGTGTTTCTTTGTTCATTTTCTGTCTCTATCCATCTAATGCTGTGAATGGGATGTTGAAGTCCCTCACTATTATTGTATTGCTTTTTATCTCTACCGCTAGGTCTAGTAATATTAGTTTTATGACAATGAGTGCTTCAGTTTTGGGTGCATACATATTTAGGATTGTTATATTTTTTATTGGATTTATTTATTTGCTTTTATATACTGACTTTCTTGTTCTTATTTCTTTGTTTTTGTTTTAAAGCCTGGCTTATCTGATAAATATAGCTACTTCTGCTTGCTTTTGGCTCCTTTTTGAGTGGAATATCTATTTTTACCTCTTCACCTTTATGCTGTAGGTGTCTTGACCAGTAAGGTGTCTTGACCAGTAAGGCAGCATATATTTGGATCATGGTTATTTAAGCCATTGTGCCAGTCTATATCTTTTAGTGGAATATTTGGACCATTTACATTCAGGTTAATATTGGTATGTGGGATTTTTTTTTTTCTGTCACAATGTTAATTCTTATCTAGTGGAGTTTTTCTTTTTTCTCTGTTTGCATTTGTGTTTTGGTGGCCGTCGAATTTGTTTTTTGTTGCCAGTTGATTTCTTTCTCTTTGTTTATTGCATAATTACTGTGAGTGGTATACTTCCACGTGTTTTTATAATCGTGAATCTTGACTTTTCATTTCCATGTTTAGAATCCCTTTGAGCATTTCTGGTAATGATGGGCTAGTGGTGAGAAATTCCCTCAGCGTTTTCTTCTCTGAGAAAGACTTCATTACTTTATTTCTCCTTCATTTCTGAATCTTATTTTATTAAGATATAAAATTCATAGTGGATGGGTTTTTTAAATAAGTACTTTGAAAATAGCACTGCAATCTCTTTTGCTTGTAAAGCTTCTGCTACGTCTATTGTTAGTCTGATGAGGCTTCCTTTATGGGTTTCTAGACACTTTTATTTTGCTGATCTTAGTATTTTTTACTCCAAGTTGACTTTAGACAGCCTGTTGAGTGTATGTCATGATGAACTCTGTCTTGCAACATATTTTTCTAATGCTTGTTGGGCCTTTTCTGCTGTATGTCTAAGTCTCTGGTTAGATAAGGGAAGTTTTTATTAATTATTTCCTCAGATAGGTTTTCCCAAATTTTAACTTCTTCTCTTTCCTTGGAAATATCAGTGATTTGCACTTTTGATTACTTTCTGGAGTTCCATACTTCTCAAAGTCTGTATTTCTTTTTTAAGTATTATTTTGACTGTACTTATTCAAAAACTTATTCAGGTTCTGAGATCCTCTCTTCTGCTTTGTCCATTATATTTTAAAGTTTTCAAATGTATTTTTAATTTCTTCAAATAACTTTTTATTTGCAGAAGTTCTGTTTTTTTTTAAAAGGTCCTGAATTGATTTTCTTTCTCTTTTTTTTGTATTGGTTTTCAGATTTTTTTATGTCTCATGATTTCTTTAAAATCAATATATTGAATTCTTTATCTGACAAACCAAAAATTTCTTTTTGGTTAGGATCCATTCCTAGACAATTCCTTTGTTCCTTTGGGGGTATCATAACATCTTGCATTTTCATATTTTCAGTACTATTACACTGATTTCCTTGCATCTGGAGAAACAGCCACTTCTTATTTTTGAACTTAGTTTCGTTGGAGCAAGATGTGGGTGGATCTTTCTTTTCCTGGGTGGATGTGACTAGGACGTACATTGAGTAGGAGTATTTGGCTTTGCTTTCTAGGTGTGCTGGGTGGCAAAACTGCATGATTTCCTTGGTGATCAATAACCGCAGTGCAGGAGCTTTTTCAAATGCTGGTTGTTTTGGCTGTGTGCCCGGTGCATGAGTGGGTTCACAACCTCCTGGGTAGCCAGGATGACGTGGTTCATGGCGGTAGGAGAAGTTGTGAGAAGCTTGTCTTTTTCCAAGGGCTGTGCACTTGCGTCAGGTGGTGTTATGATGGGCTGTGTGGTTCGATCTCGAGACCAGCAGATGATACTTTCAGGTCCCAGCTGGCTGTGGGTATTCCAGTAGCGTTTATGACTGACCTTTTGATAACCAGTAGAAGTCCTTGGATGTCCCGGGTGGTGGGTGAGCTCCAGAACACTGAAGAGCCTGTGTCCTACCCCTGTCTTCGAGAGGGTGGTGAACCTGGATGGAGCCAGACCCTGAGAGCCTGCACTCAGGCACACCCCAATTATGAGGGAAAGCTCCAGCCCTGATAGAGGTTGCGGGGGAGTCCTCAGGTTGCTAGCAAATTGTTTAGATCATGGATGACTGATGACACTGCTGAGGTCTTGGCACAGGAAGTGAAGAATGGTCTTGGCGCCATGGCCTTGGCAGGCAAGAGTGGGATCTTGTTTCTTCTCATGCCCCGTACCAGTACTAGATACTGCAGTATGCATCTAGGCTGCCCATAAGAGATGCCAGGCCGGTGGCTGAACACCAGACCTTGTGGCAGCTGACAGTGGCTGTGGTGTGACGTCTCCACCTAGTGTGAGTCTCCCAGTGTGGAAACTCACAGCTCTCAGGCTCGCCTGCTCCCTGTAGCTACAACCTGAAGCTCTGTGCAGAGAGGGGGTGTCCTTAATGTGCTGCTGTCAGTCGCTATTCTGGTTGTTATCTTAAAATGCTTTAAGTAACAGAAATCACTAAATTTCCTTGTCAGCTGTGGAATTTCATTGTACTTCTAACTAGGACTATTCCAAGTTTTTGCTGCCCACAGTTATTGCTTTGATTTTTCTCTAAAAGCATTTGCAATCAGATTCCCGAAAAGACTCTAACAAGTACTCTTATAAACAGGTTCCCAATAACTTTAAAGTTAGTGGATTAAATAAAAATTTCCTGAATTCTATGAAGAAACGGATAGGTTTTGAAACTGCCAGTCAAAATTAAGTGAAACAAAAATTAATGACATGACATTGATGATCTAATAAAGGTGTTTTTATGACGTGTGTTTCAAACATTGCCTTTTTTTTTACTGAAATGCTTTGTTTTTCCAATTTAAGGAAACTTTCTTTGTTATGCTATCTATAGTTTGCAGAGATTTGCTAAAGTATACTTGTGTGAACAGAAGTGAAATACTTTTTCTCCCTGTTTATTCCTTCAAAAATTTGGAAACTATTTGTGAATATTTTTAATTTATGACAATATATTTGCATCCATAAATCCATAAAAATTGACTCTCTTTCTAACTGGATACAATTGAAAACATTGGCCATATCACCATGGTTTTTATCTTGGATGTCATATTTAAATTGTTTAAAGAGACTGGGGCAAAATTTGAAGTCTGCTTTGGTTTAGCTTCATAATGAGGTTTCTAAATCTGAGATTCCTATGTGACCAGTGACTATTCTTGCTACACCTGTTTAAATAATTAAGCAAAATTTGATAAAGGTAAACTTATTGTACAAAGAAACTGGTCTTACTCGGACTATCTGTGGTAAAAATTGGGATAACTGTTGAGCAGAAGGTTATGTTTGTAGGGAAAACTACAAAACTTTTAGTCGATTGTACATTATTTCTCAGTCCTTGTTATCTACTTACCTGCCTGCAGACTGGATTCGATTCTGAATCCTCCCAATTTCTCTGGTATATAGATACACCTCACTAATTTTTTTTTTTGAGTCGGAATCTTGTTCTATCGCCCAGGCTGGAGCGCAGTGGCACGCTCACAGCCACTGTAGCCTCGACCTGCTGGGCTCAGACTATCCTTCTGCCTCAGCTTTCCAAGTAACTGCAGAAGCATGCCACCACATCCAGTTAATTTTTTGATTTATTGTAGCGATGGGGTCTTGCCAAGTTCCCCAGGCTGGTCTCAAACCCGTGGGCTCCGGCAATCCTCTCGCCTTGGCCCCACAAAGTGCTGGCCACACCTCACTAATTCAAAACAAGAATACAGCTATTCCTGAGTCCCTATAAGGTGAAAATAAATCAACTTTAAGGAGCAAATCTCATTCCTGACTATAGGCCACACAGAAAGTTTACCAAAATACTCGATGCCATAACCATAGACTTCAGACTGCAAAGGAGGTCCAGAATTTGATGGCTTCACACTGTAGACAGCTTTAATAAGACATTGAAACAAGACTCCACATAATAACGAAAGTTTTAATGCCAAACTTTTTCCCTTGACGGGATAACGGCACAGTTAAAATTTCACGATCCACACTAAGAGTGACTTGAAATGTTGACTCTGTCATGCCAAATCTAGATCTCTACTCCACCTAGTGGTTAAGTCTGGCAACATGTCAACATAGCATTTGGTTTAAGATGTTCTTTCTTAGTGGTCCCTTTTAATAATGCTCTCTAATTTAGCCCGGTTATGGGATATTAAATAAAATAAAAAAAAACCCCTGTTAACCCAACTTCCTAAAAAGAAAGAACAGGATCAATGACCACAACAGATCTCATCCAGTTCCTTTTAATTCATTCTAAAAAAGTCTACCCATTGGTTACCCTTTGGCTAAGTCTCTCCATTCAAAAGCAGTGTACAACCTGGTTTTGCTATGTTCTTGTTGGTGCTGCTGTGTATTATTTCCTTTTAAACCTTATGTCCAGTTCCTGTTGAAGCGCTGCAGAAACAGAAACAACACTCCTACCAGAATAAGGCTGGCCTGCTGCTTCAAAATAATAGCCAACACCTTTTGAACTGACAAAATTGAACTGAACAACGAATGCTAGCCAGACTTATCCTGAGAACTACGCTTCAAAACTTCCTTCTTGTTCGAATGTGGCTGACAGGGATTCAATACCGACTCAAAATTGCTGGCCGTCTCCCCGCAGGAGATAGGCCCGTCTCAGCACTGGAGGACATTTCAACTTAATTACAGGGTGAGTGATCAGTGATGCTTTTAAAGAAAGATTTTGAACGAAAGGGAAAAATGTGAATGTTGTCAGGATCAAAATGCAGTTACTTGTGTTAAACTCCCACAAAAAAACAATAAAGAAAGCCAGGAAGCCCAGGAAGGGGAGCTGTCCCTCACACATGCCTGTGATAAGAATTATCACAAAGAATCCGTGGACTATTATGCACATATGTCTGTAGCAAGAGCTTTTAAAAAGGACTTTTCAAACTGCTGCTTGCTCAACTTGAGTCACAAAAGCAGCTAGCTGGACGAACGTTGATACTTGCCTGAAGCCGGGTCTCCACTAATGAACTAGCATCTACTCCTGTGATAGCCCCTGTAGTTTTGTTGTTTTTGCTTCAGGACAAATTTAAAAGCTTCCCCTTGTCTCAGCATCTTTTGGTATGCCTATGGTCCTTAAAGCCCGTCTATGCCAGATTTGCAAATTTCCTGCACTGTTCGCGTTCAGCCCCCTGCTGCTACAATAAAATGCTATAATTATGCTTCTTTTTATTGTTTGAAACTTAATCCGGGATTAGGGGATTTTTACCTCTGTCCCTACATTTACACCCCAGATGGCCTGCCTCAATTTACACTTGTATCCAATTTTGGAAAATAATATTTTTCTTTTTTTTCAAGGTTCCTAGGAACCTTTTTTAAAAAAATATTTTCCTAGGAAATATAAAAAATATATATATTTTCCTAGGAAAATATTTTTTTCTAACAGGTTTCCTGGCGGAGGCCATGACAATCCAGAACTCCGCATGGGAGCCGAATGAAGACACCCTTCTGGAAGGCAAAGCCCCAGAAGGATGCGTGTGTGTGGCAAAGCCCCGCGGAAAGTCTTGAGGAGAGTTCTACATGAATGTCCTATGACTCATGGCCGCCTGTCTGTTCCCATTATATTGTTATGCTTATGCCTTACAGGAATCATATGCTTAAATCTCCCCTGGGGAAAGAACGCTGACTAAAGTTAAGGATTACATCATCTATAATGTCAACAATAAAGCAGTGAATGTTTCACCATTGGCCATGCCTCAGGAAATGCAAATAGCAACCCAACGGGTCACAATGACCCAGCCAATTACTCCAAAGCCTACTGTGCCAAACTGTACTTTTAACTGTTCTACTTTATGTTAAAACTACGGTATCAAGAAATGACAGAAACTGAGGTACAAACTGAGGCAAACACAGTTAAGCCATACAAACAGCACCAGAGTAGCCACAAGTTTAAAGCTTTGAAACAATAGCACAAACCCTGGCCGACGGTTAGAGCAGGCCCCCATAGAGGCTATAATATGAATGGCAGAATTTGGTGGGCACCTAGAGGAAAGAGTAGTATGCAAAACCTAGAATGGCTTGACCCTCCACTACCTTATACAGGTGCATCTGATGATGATATGGTTAGAAGAGTCTGAATAGATGAAAGATATGTTAAGTAGAAAAACTTATCTTTATAGGAAAAAATAAAACGCAGCGGGCCCCCTCGGTGCCTGCTTTCTAAAACCCAAAGGTCAGCACTTACTAAAAAGTGAAATGATTGGTATATATAAATAAAATTATAGACACTACCTCATCACAATCACAGACAGCGACCTTTAAATTAAAACTACATAAAGGTTATATGCCTAACACCTTTATATCTATATAGACTATTTACCTTTATAAAGCATAAGTTTTACTTTCCACTTGCTAACCCTTTGACTAATATTAACCTTGCCCTTTCCGTAAGTTACCACTTCCAAGAACAGCTAGCTTCTTATATGTAGACATTATTAAACCGTATAATTATGCAAAAATCATAAGAACTGTGAAATCATTAGTACGTCATACAATCGTTTAGATACGTTTTGATTGTTAATTTTTTCCTTTACTGTTAACTTTCTGCTAAGTGGGTGCCAAAAATTACGATATAAATAAATCAGCACTGCCATGCTTCAGTGCCAGAGTGTCTGAAAAGAAACTCTGGTCACGACTCTTCCTTCCCTCGCCTCATCACGCCTCCTTCTCGGGTCCCCGTGAACCCCCCGGAGCTGGCCTCTGACAGTTTCCCCAATCGCAGGTCCCCAAGATAGGATATCGTCACTCAGCATCGTCTTTGGTTCCATCCTCTGCCAAATTCTAGAGGACCTTATCAGACCTGATCTTCTGAAGGTGGGTAGTCTGCACTCATCTTGACCACCCTCATCTTTGGGGAACACTGTCTGCGACATTTCTCAGTGTGTCAGCAACATGTCTAGGAAGAAACGCGACTCAGAGCCCCTGTTTCTTTGACCAGGCCTGACTCTGTCACGTACTAACCGTGTGTTAGTAGGAAGCCCCTCAAACTACATCAAAGGAGTTTGCACTCACCTTCTCCTGACATAAATTTCTGACAAAATTCCTCCAGGCTCTTAGGATCAGGCAATAATGTGGTCATCCTGTGATAGTGGTAGTAAGACACCAGGCAGTCCTTTGCGTTTCTGGCCACATAGATGATCTGAAACCAAGAAGAGGGAAGGAGACCGGAGAGAGAAAAGTAAGACGGAGGGGAAATGCTGTAGGAGGGTGTTCCAATACAATAGCTACACCTCATAAGCATATAATATTTAACGCATTTTAAATGTATTTATAAAAATATTAAATAAACGGAACCTCTGTGATTCTGAACTCTGATGGACATGAGGACTGCCAAGAGAAAGAGTTGCCCACGTTTAGAGTAGTCATACAGCATGTCGAAAGATGAATACAACGCTAGGACAGTACTGTGAATGGTGATGGAAGTATGATCATCGCAGGAGGAAGTGACAGAGCATTCCTGGGCATTCAGGGAAGGAGTCATGGCACGGTGAGTTTCAGCCATAGCTCCATGAGTGGACAGGCAACTCTCGCTTCACAGCTGTGGAAAGGTTAGGGAATGAAAAAGCGTTTCATACCACATAATACCTACCATGTAATCGACTCCCATGGATGCCAGTCTTTGGTAAGGAGAGAAGGGGAACTATCCTCTACTTGATGAGGTGACAGATTTAGAGAATTTGAGGGCTTCCTATGAATACACGGTTAGTACATGACGGTGTCAGGCCTGGTTAAAGAAACAGGGGCTCTGAGTCGAGTTTCTTCCTAGGCATATTGCTGACACACTGAGAAATGTCTCAGAGAGTGTTCCTCAAAGATGAGGGTGGTCAAGTTAATGCACACACACACACACACACACACACACACACACACACACACTAGTAAAAATGACAAACACCAAAATAACACGATTAGAAGACAAACTAGAGTACATTAAAAAGAGATGTTGACATTTCTGATGCTGCTTATAACTTCATTAGAACTTTTTTTGTCTTTTATTTATT